>NW_027203556.1:0-69337 GCF_024711535.1 Dipodomys merriami | reverse complement strand
ATTCGGGTTAGGGTTAGGGTTAAGGTTAGAGTTAGGGTTAGGGTTAGGGTTAGGGTAAGGGTTAAGGTTAGTGTTATGGTTAGTGTTAGGTTTAAGTTTGCAGTGAGGGTGAGGCTGAGTGCGAGGTTTATGGTTAGGGTTAGGGTTATGGTTAGTGTTATTGTTAGGGTTAGGGTTAGAGTTACGGTGAGGGTGAGGGTGAGGGAGAGGGTTAGGGTTAGGTGACATTTAGGGTGAGGTTTAGGGTTAGGGCTAGGTTGAGGGTGAGGATTAGGTTTAGAGTTAGGGTTAGTGGGAGGGTTTGTGGGAGGCTTAGGGTTAGGTTGATTTTTAGGGATAGGGTTAGGATTAGGATTAGGGTTAGTGCGAGGTTGAGTGTGAGGGTTAGGGTTAGGGTTAGGCTTAGGCTTAGGGTTAGGCTGAGGGTGAGGGTGGGAGTGAGCGTTTGTGTTACACTGACGGTGAGGATTAGATTTAGGGTAAGGGTTAGGATGAGGGTTAGGGTTACAATGAGGGTGAAGGTTAGGGTTAGGGTGAGGGTTACCTTTAGGATTAGGGTTAGGGTGAGGGTGAGGGTTAGGATTAGGGTTAGAGTTAGGTTTATTGTTAGTGTTATGGTTAAGGTTACTTTTGGAGTGAGTGTGAGGCTGAGGGTGAGGGTTAGGGTTAGGATTAGGTTTAGGGTTAGGATTAGTGTTAGGGTGAGGGTGAGATTGAGGGTGAAGTTTAGGGTAAGGGTGACGTTTAGTGTTACGGTTAGCTTGAAGGTTACGATGAGGGTTAGGGATAGATTGATTGTTAGGGTGAGGGTGAAGGTAAGGGTAAAGTTGAGGGTTAGGCTATGGGTGAGGGTTAAGAAAAGGGTCAGGGTTAGGGTTAGGGTGAGGGTTAGGGTAAGTGTGAGGGTTAGGGGTTAGGGTGAGGGTGAGGGTTAGATTGAGGATTAGGGTTAGGGTTAGTGTGAGGTTTAGGGTGAGGATAAGGGTTTAGGGTTAGGTGAGGATAAGAGTTAGAATTAGGGTTAGGGTTAGGGTGAGGGCTAGGGTGAGGCTGGGGGTTAGGGTTAGTGTTAGGGTTAGGGTGAGGTTTAGGGTTAGGATGAGTGTTAGGGTTACTGTGAGGGTTAGTGTTAAGGTTATGGTTAGTGTTAGGGTGGGGGTATGTGTTAGCGTGATGGTTAGGGTTAGGGTGAGGGTTACAGTTAGGTTGAGGGTTAGGGTTCGTGTTAGGGTTATTTTTAATTTTAGGTTAAGGGTTAGGTTGAGGGTGAGGGTGAGGGTGAGGGTTAGGGTTAGTGTGAGGTTTAGGGTTAGGATTAGGGTTAGAGTTAGGGTTAGGGTTAGGGTGAGCGTTAGCGTTAGAGTTAGGGTTAAGGTTAGGGTGAGGGTTAGTGTGAGGGTTAGGGTTAGAGTTAGGGTTAGGGTTAGGATTATGATTAGGGTGAGGGTGAGTGTGTGGGCTAGGCTTAGGTTTAGAATAAGGCTTAGCATTAGGCTGAGGGTGAGGTTGAAGGTGAGGGTTAGGTTTAGGCTGAGTGTTAGGATTAGGGTTAGGGTGAGGGTAAGGGTGAGGGATATGGGTTAGGATTAGGGTTAGGCTGAGGGCTAGGGTGAGGGTGAGGTTTAGGTTTATGCTTAGGGTGAGGTTTAAGGTTAGGTTTAGGTTGAGGGTGAGGTTTAATTTTAGAGTTAGTGTTAGGGTGAGGGTTAGGGTTAGGGTTAGTGTTAGGGTAAGTGTGAGGGTTAGGGTTATGGTTAGGATTAGGATTAGGGTTACTGTGAGGGTGAGTGTGAGGGTTATGGTGAGGGTTAGGGTTGGTCTTAGGGTTAGCCTGAGGGTGATTATGAGGGTGAGAGTTCGGTTAGGGTGAGGTTGAGGTTTAGGGTTAGAGTTAGTGTTAGTGTGAGGGTTAGTGTGAGAGTGAGTGTTAGGTTTAGGTTGTGGGTGAGGGTCAGGATTAGGGTGATGCTTAGGCTTATGGTCAGGGTGAGGGTTAGGATGAGGGTTAGGCTTATTGTGAGGATTAGGGTGAGGGTGACAGTAAGGGTAAAGTTGAGGGATAGGCTGAGAGTGAGGATTACGGTAAGGGTGAGTGTTGGGGCTAGGGTGAGTGTTAGGGTTAGGGTTAGGGTTAGGGTGTGGTTTAGATTGAGGATTCGTTTTTGGGGTTAGTGTGAGGTTTAGGGTGAGGATGAGGGTTAAGGTTGGGTTGAGGGCTAGGGTGAGGATGAGGGTTAGGATTAGGGTTAGGGTGAGTGTTAGGTTTTGGGTGATCTTTAGGGTTATTGTGAGGGTTAGTGTTAGGGTTAGGGTTAGTGTTAGGGTGAGGGTAAGTGTTAGGGTGAGGTTTAGGGTTAGGGTGAGTGTTATGGTTAGAATGAGGGTTAGGGTTAGGTTTAGGGTTATTTTTAGGGTTAGGGTTAGGGTTAGGATGAGGGTCAGGGTTAGGATTAGGGTTAGGGTGAGGGCTAGGGTGAGAGTGAGGATTAGGTTTAGGGTTAGGCTTAGGCTTAGTGTTAGGCTGAGGCTGAGGGTGAGGTTGAGGGTTCGTGTTAGCATGATGGTTAGGGTCATGGTTAGGGTGAGGGTTAGGATGAGGGTTAGGTTTAGGGTGAGGTTTAAGGTGAGGGTGACAGTAAGGGTCAAGATGAGGGTTAGAGTGAGGATTAGGTTTAGGGTTAGGGTGAGGGTGAGGATAAGATTGAGGATAGTGTTAAGGTTAGAGTGAGTTTTAGGGTGATAATGAGGGTTAGGGTTAGGGTGAGGGCTACGGTGAGGGTGAGGGTTAGGGATAGGTTTAGGTTGAGGTTTAGGGTTAAGGTGATGATTAGGGTTAGTGTGAGGGTTAGTGTTAGGACTAGGGTTAGTTTTAGGGTGAGGGTTAGTGTTAGGGTGAGTTATAGCGTTAGGGTGAGGGTTATGGTTATGGTTAGGGTTAGTGTTAGCTTTAGGGTTATTGTTTGGGTTAGGGATAAGGTTACGTTGAGGGTGAGAGTTAGGGTAAGTGTTAGGGTGAGGGTTACCGTTAGGGTGAGGGTTATGGTTAGGGTTAGGGTTAGTGTTAGGTTTAGGGTTATTGTTAGGGTTAGGGTTAGGGTTAAGGTTACGGTAAGGGTGAGGGTGAGGTTAAGGTTTAGGGTTAGGTTGAGGTTTAGGTTTAGGGTTAGGGTTAGAGTTAGGTTTAGGGTGAGGGTGAGGTTTAGGTTATAGTTAGTGTTAGGGGGAGGGTTAGGGTGAGGGTTAGGGTTAGGGTTAGGGTTAGTGTTAGGATTAGGTTTAGGGTGAGGTTAGGGTTAGGGTTAGGGTTAGGGTTAGTCTGAGGGTGAGGGTGAGGGATTGGTTTAGGATTTGGGTGAGGTTTAGGATGAGGTTAAGGTTAGGATTAGGGTTAGGATGAGAGCAAGTGTGAGGGTGAGAGTTAGGGTTAGCATTATGGTGAGATTTAGGATTAGGGTTAGGTTTATGGTTAGGGTGAGGGTTACTGTTAGGGTTACAGTGAGGGTGAGCTTTTGGGTTAGGGTGAGGGTTAGAGTTAGGGTTAGGGTGAGGGTGAGGTTTAGGCTTAGAGTTAGGGTTAGTGTTAGAGTTAGGGTTAGGGTGAGGGTTTGTGAGGGTTAGGGTGAGGGTTAGAGTTCGGGTTAGGCTTAGGCTTAGGCTTAGGCCGATCGTGGGGGTGAGGGTTAGGGTTAGGTTTACGGTGAGGTTTAGGATGAGGTTTGTGGATATGGTTATGCTTAGGGTTAGTTTTAGGGTTACGATTAGGGTTAGTTTTAGGGTTAGGGTTAGGGTGAGGGTTTGGGTTAGGGTTAAGGTTAAGTTTAGGATTAGGGTTAGGGTTAGGGTTATTGTTAGTGTTTTGGTTAGTGTTAAGTTTGCGGTGAGGGTGAGGCTCAGAATGAGGGTTATGGTTAGTGTTAGGGTTTGAGTTAGGGTTAGTATTACTGTTAGGGTTAGGGTTAGATTTACTGTCATTGTGAGAGTGAGGGTGAGGGTTAGGGTTAGGATTAGGGTTAGGGTGAGGGTGAGGGTTAGGGTTAGGCTTAGGCTTAGGGTTAGGCTGAGGGTGAGGCTGGGGGTGAGGATTAGGGTTAGGGTGATGGTTAGGGTTAGGGTTAGTGTTATAGTTAGGGTTAGGGTTAGAGTTAAAGTGAGGGTGAGGGTGCGGTTAGGGTTAGGGTTAGGGTTAAGCTGAGGTTTAGGGTTAGGTTTAGAGATAGGGTTAGAGTGAGGGTGAGGTTTAGGGTCAAAGTTAGGGTTAATGTTAGGGTTAGGCTTAGGGTTAGAATGAGGCTGAGCGTGGGAGTGAGGATTAAGGTTAGGTTTAGGGTTAGGGTTAGAGTTAGGGTTAGGGTTAGGGTTAGGGTTAGGGTAAGGGTTAATGTTAGTGTTATGGTTAGTGTTAGGTTTAAGTTTGCAGTGAGGGTGAGGCTGAGTGTGAGGTTTATGGTTAGGGTTAGGGTTATGGTTAGTGTTATTGTTAGGGTTAGGGTTAGAGTTACGGTGAGGGTGAGCGTGAGGGTGAGGGTTAGGTGAGATTTAGGGTGAGGTTTAGGGTTAGGGTTAGGTTGAGGGTGAGGATTAGGTTTAGAGTTAGGGTTAGTGGGAGGGTTAGGGTGAGGGTTAGGGTTAGGTTGATTTTTAGGGATATGGTTAGGGTTAGGATTAGGGTTAGGGTGAGGGTGATTGTGTGGGTTAGGGTTAGGTTTAGGCTTAGGCTTAGGGTTAGGCTGAGGGTGAGGGTGGGAGTGAGCGTTTGTGTTACAGTGACGGTGAGGATTAGAGTTAGGGTGAGGGTTAGGATGAGGGTTAGGGTTACAGTGAGCATGAGGGTTAGGGTTAGTGTGAGGGTTAGGGTTAGGATTAGGGTTAGGGTGTGGGTGAGGGTTAGGATTAGGTTTAGAGTTAGGTTTATTGTTAGTGTTATGGTTAAGGTTATTTTTGGAGTGAGGGTGAGGCTGAGGGTGAGGGTTATGGTTAGGATTAGGGTTAGGGTTAGGATTTGGGTTAGGGTGAGTGTGAGATTGAGGGTGAGGGTGAGGGTTTGGGTTAGGTTTAGGGAGAGATTTAGGTTTAGGATTAGGGTTAGAATTAGGGTTAGGGTTAGGGTGAGGGTAAGTGTTAGGGTGAGGGTTAGGTTTAGGTTTAGGGTTACAGATTGGTTGAGGGTTAGGTATCCTGCTAGGATTATTTTTAATTTTAAATTTAGGGTTACGCTGAGGGTGAGGGTGAGGGTGAAGGTTAGGGTTAGGGTTAGGGTGAGGTTTAAGGTTAGGATTAGGTTAGAGTTAGGGTTAGGGTTAGGGTCAGGTTTAGGGTTAGAGTTAGGCTTAGCATGAGGGTTAGTGTGAGGAATAGGGTTAGGGTTAGTGTTAGGTTAGGGTTAGGGTGAGGGTTAGTGTGAGGGTTAGGGTTAGGTTTAGGTTGAGGTTTAGGTATAGGGTTAGGGTTAGAGTTAGGGTTAGGTTGATTGTGAGGTTTAGGGTTGGAGTTAGGGTTAGTGTTAGTGTTAGGTTTAGGGTGATGATTAGTGTGAGGGTTAGTGTTCGGGTTAGGCTTAGGCGGATTGTGAGGGTGAGGGTTAGGATTAGGGTGAGGCTTAGCGTTAGGTTTAGGGTGAGGTTTTGGATGAGGTTTTTGGTTATGGTTAGGGTTAATGTTACTTTTAGGGTTAGGGTTAGTGTTAGGTTTAGGTTTATGGTTAGGGTTAAGGTGAGGTTTAGGGTTAGGGTTAGGCCTAGGGTTAAGGTTAGGTTTATTGTTAGTGTTAATTTTGCAGTGAGGGTGAAGCTCAGGTTGAGGGTTATGGTTAGTGTTAGGGTTAGGTTTAGGGTTAAGGTTAGTGTTATTATTAGGGTTAGGGTTAGAGTTACGGTCACGGTGAGAGTGAGGGTGAGGGTGAGGGTTAGGGTGAGGTTTAGGATGAGCTTTAGTTTTAAGGTTAGGGTTAGGGTGCTGGTGAGGTTTAGGTTTAGAGTTAGGGTTAAGGGGAGGGTTAGGGTAAGGGTTAGGTTTAGGATTAGGGTTAAAGATAGGTTGAGGGTTAGGGTTCCTGCTAGGGTTATTTTCAATTTTATGTTTAGGGTTATGTTGAGGATGAGGGTGAGGGTTAGGGTTAGGGTTAGGCTTAGAGTGAGGGTTAGTGTGAGGGTTAGGGTTAGGGTTAGTGTTAGGTTAGGGTTAGGGTGAGGGTTAATCTGAGGGTTAGGGTTAGGTTTAGGTTGAAGTTTAGGTATAGGGTTAGAGTTAGAGTTAGGGTTAGGTTGATCGTGAGATTTAGGGTTAGAGTTAGGGTTAGTGTTAGGGTTAGGTTTAGGGTGAGGGTTAGGGTGAGGGTTAGAGTTCGGGTTAGGCTTATGCGGATTGTCAAGGTGAGGGTTAGGGTTAGGGTGAGGGTTAGCCTTAGGTTTAGGGTGAGGGTTTGGATGAGGTTTTTGGTTATGGTTAGGGTTAGTGTTACTTTCAGGGTTAGGGTTAGGTTTATGGTTAGGGTTAAGGTGAGGGTTAGTTTTAGGGTTAGGCTTAGGGTTAAGGTTAGGGTTATTGTTAGTGCTATGGTTAGTGTTAATTTTGCAGTGAGGGTGAGGCTCATTTGAGGGTTATGTTTAGGGTTAGGTTTAAGGTTACTGTTATTGTTAGGGTTAGGGTTAGAGTTACGGTCACGGTGAGAGTGAGGGTGAGGGTGAGGGTTAGGGTGAGTTTTAGGGTGAGGTTTAGGTTTAAGGTTAGGGTCAGGGTGCTGGTGAGGTTTAGGTTTAGAGTTAGGGTTAAGGGGAGGGTTAGGGTGAGGGTTAGGTTTAGGTTTAGTGTTAGCATTAGGGTGAGGGTTAGGTTAAGGTTCAGGGATAGGGTTAGGGTTAGGGTTAGGGTTAGGGTCAGTGTGAGGGTGAGGGTTAGGTTTAGGCTTAGGCTTAGGCTTAGGCTTAGGCTAAGGGTGAGGATGGGAATGATGATTAGGGTTAGGGTGATGGTTATTCTTAGGGTTAATGTTATTGTTAGGGTTAGGGTTAGAGTTACGGTGAAGGTGAGGGTGCGGGTGAGGTTTAGGGTTAGGGTTAAGGTGAGGTTTAGGGTTAGGTTTAGAGATAGAGTTAGGGTGAGGGTGAGGTTTAGGATTAGAGTTAGGGTTAGTGTTAGGGTTAGGCTTAGGGTTAGGCTGAGGCTGAGGGTGGGGGTGAAGATTAGGGTTAGGGTTAGGTTTAGGGTTAGAGTTAGGGTTAGGGTTAGGGTTAGGGTTAGAGTTTGGGTTATTGTTAGTGTTATGGTTAGGGTTAAGCTTGCAGTGAGAGTGAGGCTGAGGGTGAGGTTTATGGTTAGGGTTAGGGTTAGGATTAGAGTTACTGTGACTGTGAGTGTGAGGGTTAGGGTTAGGGTTAGGCTTAGGCTTAGGGTTAGGCTGAGGGTGAGGGTGGGGGTTAGGGTTAGTGTCATGTTGAGGGTGAGGATTAGGGTTAGGTTGAGTGTTAGGATGAGGGTTAGTGTTATGGTGAGGGTAAGGTTTAGGGTTAGGGTGAGGGTTAGGGTTAGGATTAGGGTTAGGGTGAGGGTGAGGGTTAGGGTTAGGGTTAGGGTTAGGGTTATTGTTAGTGTTATGGTTAAGGTTACCTTTGAAGAGAGGGTGAGGGTTAGGGTTAGGATTAGGGTTAGGGTGAGGTTGAGGGTTAAGGGTGAGGTTGAGGGTTAGGGTTAGGTTTAGGGTGAGGTTTAGGTTTAGGGTGAGGGTTAGGGTTAGTGTGAGGGTTAGTGTTAGGGTTATGGTTAAGTTTAGGGTCAGGGTTAGGGTTAGGGTCAGGGTTAGGGTTAGGGTTAGTGTTAGGGTTAGGGTTAGGGTGAGGGTTAATTTGAGGTTTAGGGTTAGGGTAAGGTTTAGGATTAGGTTTGGGTGAGGGTGAGTGTGAGGGTTAGGGTTACACTTAGGCTTAGGCCGAGGGTGAGGGTGGGTGTGAGGATTAGTGTTTGGTGATAGTTAGGTATAGAATTAAAGTGACGGTTAGGATGAGGTTTAGGGTTACGATTAGGGTGAGGGCTAGGGTGAGGGTGAGAGTTAGTGTTAGGGTTAGGCTTAGGCTGAGGTTTAGGCTGAGGGTGAGATTGAGGGTGAGGGTTATGGTTAGGTTGATGGTTAGGATTACGGTTAGCTTGAAGGTTAGAATGAGGTTTAGGGATAGGGTGTGTGTTAGGGAGAGGCGATGGTAAGGGGAAAGTTGAGGGTTAAGGTGTGGCTGAGGGTTAAGATAAGGTTGAGGGTTAGGGTTAGGGTGAGGGTTAGGGTAAGTGTGAGGGTTAGGGGTTAGGGTGAGGGTGAGGGTTAGGTTTAATGTGAGGCTTAGGATGAGGATGAGGGTTAGGGTTAGGTGAGGATAAGGGTTAGAATTAGGGTTAGGTTGTGGGCTAGGGTGAGGGTGAGGGTTAGTGTAAGGGTTAGGGTTAGGGTGAGGTTTAGGGTTAGGGTGAGTGTTAGGGTTAGTGTGAGGGTTAGTGTTAGGGTTAGGGTTAGGGTTAGGGTGAGGGTAAGTGTTAGGGTGAGGGTTATGGTTAGGGTGAGGGTTACAGTTAGGGTGAGGTTTAGGTTTAGTGTTAAGGTTATTTTTAATTTTAGGTTTAGGGTTATATATAGGGTGAGGGTCAGGGTGTGGGTTAGGGTTAGGGTTAGGGTGACCTTTAGGGTTAGGATTAGTGTTAGAGTTAGGGTTAGCTTTAGGGTGAGGTTTAGGGTTAGATTGAGGCTTACGGTGAGGGTTAGTGTGAGGGTTAGGGTTAGAGTTAGTGTTATGTTACAGTTAGAGTGGGGGTTAGTGTGAGGGTTAGGGTTAGAGTTAGGGTTAGTGTTAGGATTAGGGTTAGGGTGAGAGTGAGAGTGTGGGTTAGAGTTCGGTTTAGGGTTAGGCTTAGGTTTAGGCTGATGATGAAGTTGATGGTGAGGTTTTGGTTTAGGGTGAGTGTTAGGATTAGGGTTAGGTTGAGGGTTAGGATGAGGGTTAGGGATAGGATGAGGGTTAGGGTGATTGCTGGGGTGAAGGTGAAGTTTTGGGTTAGGGTTAGGGTGAGGTGTAGGGTTAGGGTTAGGGTGAGGGTGAGGTTTAATTTTAGAGTTAGGGTTAGGGTGAGGGTTAGGGTTAGGGTTAGTGTTTGGGTTAGGTTTAGGTTTAGTGTTAGTGTTAGGTTGAGGGTTAGGGTTATGGTTAGGATTAGGTTTAGGGTGAGAGTGAGGGTCAGTGTGACGGTTCGGGTTATGGTTAGGCTTAGTGTTAGGTTAAAGTTAGGGTGAGGGTGAGGGTTAGGGTTTGGGAGAGGTTTAGGGTTAGAGTTAGTGTTAGTGTGAGGGTTAGTGTTAGGGTTAGGTTTTGGGTGTGGTTTAGGGTTAGGGTGATGCTTAGGGTAACGGTCAGGGTGAGGTTTAGAAGGAGCGTTAGTGTTAGTGTGAGGGTTAGGGTGAGGGTGACTGTAAGGTTAAAGGTGAGGGTTAGGCTGAGAATGAGGATTACAGTAAGGGTGAGGGTTAGAGTTACCGTGAGGGTTAGGGTTAGGGTGAGGTTTATGGTTAGAATGAGGGTTAGGGTTAGGTTTAGTGTTATTTTTAGGGTTAGGGTTAGGGTTAGGTTTAGGGTTAGGCTGAGACTGAGGGTGAGGTTGAGGGTTAGGGTTAGCATGATGGTTAGGGTTATGGTTAGGGTTATGATGAGGTTTAGGGTTAGGGTGAGGGTTAGGATGAGGTTTAGGGTTAGGATTAGGGTTAGGATGAGGGCAAGGGTGAGTTTGAGGGTTTGGGTTGGCATTATGGCAAGGTTTAGGATTAGGGTTAGGTTTAGGGTTAGGGTGACTGTTATGGTTAGGGTTACGGTGAGGTTGAGGTTTAAGGTTAGGGTGAGGGTTAGGATTAGGGTTAGGGTTAGGGTGAGGGCTTGAGTTAGGTTTAGGTTTACAGTGAGGATGAGGGTTAGTGTTAGTGTTAGGGTTAGGTTTATTTTTAGGGTTTGGGTTAGAGATATGGTGAGCGTGAGGGTGAGGGTGAGGTTTAGGATTAGGGTGATGGTGAGGTTTCGGGTTAGAGTTAAGGTTATGGGAAGATTTAGGGTGAGGGTTATGGTTAGGGTTAGGGTTAGTGTTAGGTTTAGGGTTATTGTTAGGGTTAGGGTTAGCGTTAAGGTTGCGGTGAAAGTGAGGGTGAGGATAAGGGTTAGGATTAAGGTGAGGCTTAGGTTTAGGGTTAGGGTTAGAGTTAGGGTTAGGGTGAGGGTGAGGTTTAGGTTTAGAGTTAGGGTTAGGGTGAGCATTAGGGTGTCTGTAAGGGTTAGCGTTAGGGTTAGGTTTAGTGTTAGGATTAGGTTTAGGGTGAGGTTGAGTGTGAGGGTTAGTGTTAGGGTTAGGCTGAGTGTGAGGTTGAGGGTTAGGGTTAGGGTGAGGGATGGGTTAGGGTTAGGATTAAGGTGAGGTTTAGGATGAGGTTTAGTGTTAGGATTAGGGTTAGCATGAGGGCAAGTGTGAGGGTGAGGGTTAGGGTTAGAATTATGGCGAGGTTTAGGATTAGGGTTAGGTTTAGTGTTAGCGTGAGGGTTAGGGTTGGGGTTAGTGTTAGGGTGAGTGTGAGGGTTAGGATTAGGTTTAGGGTTAGGGTTATTGTTAGTGTTATGATTAATGTTAAATTTAAGGTGAGGGTGAGGCTCAGGGTGAGGTTTAGGGTTAGGGTTATGGTGAGGTTTCGGGTTAGGTTTAAGGTTAGGTTTAGGGTGAGGGCTTGGGTTAGGGTTAGGGTTACGGTGAGGGTGAGGATTAGGGTTAGGGTTTGGGTTAGGGTTATTTTAGGGTTTGGGTAACGGTTAAGCTGAGGGTAAGGGTGAGGGTTAGGTTAGGGTTAGGGTGAGGTTTAGGTTTAGGGTTAGGGTTAGAGTTAAGTTTAGGGTGATGGAGAGGTTTAAGGTTAGAGTTAGGGTTAGTGTTAGGGTTAGGGTTAGTGTGAGGGTTAGGGTGTGGGTTAGAGTGACGGTTATGGTTAGCTTTAGGGTGAGGGTTAGGGTTATGTTTAGGGTGAGGTTTAGGATGAGGTTTAGGGTTAGGTTTAGGGTTAGGGTTAGTTTTAGGGTTAGGATTAGTGTTAGGGTTAGGGTTAGGGTGAGGGTTAGGGTTAGGGTAAGGGTTAGGGTTTGGCTTAGGGTTAGGGTTAGGGTTATTGTTAGTGTTATGGTTAGTGTTAAGTTTGCGGCGAGGGTGAGGCTCAGGGTGAGGGTTATGGTTAGTGTTAGTGTTTGGTTTAGGGTTAGTATTATTATTAGGGTTTGGGTTAGAGTTACGGTCATGGTGAGAGTGAGGGTGAGGGTTAGGGTGAGGTTTAGGGTGAGGTTTAGGCTTAGGGTTAGGGTTAGGTTTAGGGTACTGGTGAGGTTTAGGGTTAGAGTTAGGGGGAGGGGGAGGGTTAGGGTGAGGGTTAGGGTTAGGTTTAGTGTTAGCATTAGGGTGAGGGTGAGGGTTAGGTTGTGGTTTAGGGATAGGGTTAGGGTTAGTATTAGGGTTAGGGTGAGGGTGATGGTAAGGGTTATGGTTAGGCTTAGGCTTAGGGTTAAGCTGAGGGTGAGACTGGGGTTGAGTATTTGGTTTAGGGTGATTGTTAGGGTTAGGGTTAGGGTTAGGGTAAGGGTTAATGTTAATGTTATGGTTAGGTTTAAGTTTGCAGTGAGAGTGAGGCTGAGGGTGAAGTTTATGGTTAGGGTTAAGGTTATGGTTAGTGTTATTGTTAGGGTTAGGGTTAGATTTTGGTGAGGGTGAGGGTGATGGTGAGGGTTAGGGTTACAGTGAGATTTATTGTAAGGTTTAGGGTTAGGGTTAGGTTGAGAGTGAGGATTAGGTTTAGAGTTTGGGCTATTGGGAAAGTTAGGTTGAGGGTTAGGGTTAGGTTGATTCTTAGGGATAGGGTTAGGGTTAGGATTAGGGTTAGGTGAGGTTGTGTGTGAGGGTTAGGGTTAGGGTTAGGGTTAGGCTCAGGCTTAGGCTGAGGGTGATGTTGGGGGTGAGGGTTAGTGTTACACTGAGGCTGAGGATTAGGGTTAGTGTGAGGGTTAGGATGAGGGTTAGAGTTACAGTGAGGGGGAGCGTTAGGGTTAGGGTGAGGGTTAGGGTTAGGATTGAGGTTAGGGTTAGGTTTATTGTTGGTGTTATGGTTAAGGTTACTTTTGGAGTGAGCATGAGGCTGAGGGTGAGGGTTAGGGTTAGCATTAGGGTTATGGTTAGGATTAGAGTTAGGGTGAGGGTGAGATTGAGGGTGAGGGGTAGGGTTAGGGTGATGGTTAGTGTTATGGTTAGCTTGAAGGTTAGGATGAGGTTTAGGGATAGATTGAGTGTTAAGGTGAGGGTGAAGGTAAGGGTAAAGTTGAGGGTTAGGCTGTAGGTGAGGGTTAAGATAAGTGTGACGGTTAGGGTGAGGGTTAGGGTAAGTGTGACGGTTAGGGGTTAGGGGGAGGGGGAGGGCTAGATTGAGGATTAGGGTTAGGGTTAGTGTGAGGTTTAGGGTGAGGATAAGGGTTGAGGGTTAGGTGAGGGTAAGAGTTAGAATTAGGGTTAGGGTGAGGGCTAGGGTGAGGTTGATGGTTAGGGTTAGGGTTAGTGTTAGGGTGAGGGTGAGTGTGAGTGTTAGGGTTACAGTGAGGGTTAGTGTTAGGGTTAGGGTTAGTGTTAGGGTGATGGTTAGGGTTACGGTGAGGGTTACAGTTAGGTTGAGGGTTAGGGTTCGTGTTAGGGTTATTTTTAATTTTAGGTTTAGGGTTATGTTGAGGGTGAGGGTGAGGGTGAGGGTTAGGGTTAGGGTAAGTGTGAGGTTTAGGGTTAGGATTAGAGTTAGAGTTAGGATTAGGGGTAGGGTGAGGTTTAGGGTTTGATAGGCTTAGGGTGAGGGTTAGGTTGACGGTTAGGGTTAGGGTTAGTGTTTAGTTAGGGTTAGGATGAAGGTTAGTGTGAGGGTTAGGGTTAGAGTTAGGGTTAGAGTTAGGATTAGGGTAAGGGTGAGGGTGAGTGTGTGGTTTAGGATTAGGTTAATGGTTAGGCTTAGGGTTAGGCTGAGGGTGAGGTTTAGGTTTAGGGTGAATGTTAGAATTAGGTTTAGGGTGTGGGTTAGGGTGAGGCTTAGGGTGAGGTTTAGGGTGAGGGTTAGGTTTAGGATTAGGGTTAGGTGAGCGCTAGGGTGAGGGTGAGGTTTAGGGTTAGGTTTAGTGTGAGGTTTAGAGTTAGGGTTAGGTTGAGGGTGAGGTTCAATTTTAGAGTTAGTGTTAGGGTGAGGGTTAGGTTTAGGATTAGTGTTAGGGTTAATGTTATGGTTAGTGTTAAGGTTACGGTGAGGGTTAGGGTTATGTTTAGGATTAGGTTTAGGGTTACTGTGAGGGTGAGTGTGAGGGTTAGGGTGAGGGTTAGGCTTAGGTTTAGGGTTAGGCTGAGGGTGAGTGTGAGGTTGAGGTTTAGGGTTAAGGTGAGGGTGAGGTTTAGGGTTAGAGTAAGTGTTAATTTGAGCGTTAGTGTGAGAGTGAGTGTTAGGGTTAGGTTGTGGGTGAGGGTTAGGATTAGGGTGATGCTTAGGGTTATGATCAGGGTGAGGGTTAGGATGAGGGTTAGGGTTAGTTTGAGGGTTAGGGTGAGGGTGACAGTAAGGGTAAAGGTGAGGGTTAGGCTGAGAATGAGGATTACAGTAAGGGTGAGGGTTAGGGTTAGGGTGAGGTTTAGGGTTAGGGTTAGGGTGTGGTTTAGATTGAGGATTCGTTTTTGGGGTTAGTGTGAGGTTTAGAGTGAGGATGAGGGTTAGGATTAAGTTGAGGTCTAGGGTGAGGATGAGGGTTAGGTTTAGGGTTAGGGTGAGTGTTAATGTTAGGGTGATTGTTAGGGTTAGTGTGAGGGTAAGTGTTAGGGTGAGAGTTAGTGTTAGGGTGAGGTTTATGTTTAGAATGAGGGTTAGTGTTAGGTTTAGGGTTATTTTTAGGGTTAGCGTTTGGGTTAGGATGAGAGTCAGGGTTAGGATTAGGGTTAGGGTGAGGGCTAGGGTGAGGGTGAGGTTTAGGGTAGATTTAGGCATAGGCTTAGTGTTAGGCTGAGGCTGAGGGTGAGGTTGAGGGTTAGGGTTAGCATGATGGTTAGGGTCATGGTTAGGGTGAGGGTTAGGATGAGGATTAGGGTTAGGGTGAGGGTGACATTAAGGGTCAAGTTGAGGGTTAGGGTGAGGATTAGGGTTACGGTTAGGGTGAGGGTGAGGATTAGTTTGAGGAGTAGTGTTAAGGTTAGAGTGAGGTTTAGGGTGAGGATGAGGGTTAAGGTTATGGTGAGGGTTAGTGTTAGGACTATTGTTAGTTTTATGGTGACGGTTATGGTTATGGTTAAGGTTAGTGTTAGGTTTAGGGTTATTGTTAAGGTTAGGGTTAGGGTTAAGGTTACGGTGAGGGTGAGGTTAAGGGTAAGGTTTAGGGTTAGGGTGAGGTTTAGGTTTAGCGTTAGGGTTAGGGTTATTGTTAGTGTTATGGTTAGTGTTAAGTTTGCGGTGAGGGTGAGGCTCAGGGTGAGGTTTACGGTTAGTGTTAGGGTTAGGGTTAAGGTTAGTATTATTGTTAGGGTTAGGGTTAGAGTTAAGGTCATGGTGAGAGTGAGGGTGAGGGTTTGGGTGAGTTTTAGGGTGAGGTTTAGGGTTAGGTTTAGGGTTATGGTTAGGGTGCTCGTGAGGTTTAGGGTTATAATTCGGGTGAGGGTGAGGGTGAGTGTGAGGGTTAGGGTTAGGTTTAGTGTTAGCATTAGGGTGAGGGTGAGAGTTAGGTTGAGGTTTAGGGATAGGGTTATTGTTACAATTACGGTTAGGGTGAGGGTGAGGGTTAGGGTTAGGCTTAGGCTTAAAGCTCGGCTGAGGGTGAGGCTGTGGGTGAGGATTAGGGTTAGGGTGATGGTTAGGGTTAGGGTTAGTGTTATTGTTAGGGTTAGAGTTAGAATTACCATGAGGGTGAGTGTGCGGGTAGGGTTAGGGTTAGGGTTAGGCTGAGGTTTAGGGTTAGGTTTGAGATAGGGTTAGGGTGAGGGTGAGGTTTAGGGTTAAAGGTAGGGTTAGGGTTAGGGTTAGACTTAGGGTTAGGCTGAGGGTGAGGGTGGGGTTAGGATTAGGGTTAGGGTTAGGGTTAGAGTTAGTGTTAGGGTTAGGGTTAGGGTAAGGGTTAATATTAGTGTTATGTTTAGGTTTAAGTTTGCAGTGAGAGTGAGGCTGAGGGTGAGATTTATGGTTAGGGTTAGGGTTAGGGTTAGTGTTATTGTTAGGGTTGGGGTTAGAGTTATGGTTAGGGTGAGGGTGAGGGTGCGGGTTAGGCTTAAGGTGAGATTTAGGGTGAGGTTTAGGGTTAGGGTTAGGTTGAGGGTGAGGATTAGGTTTAGAGTTAGGGTTAGTGGGTGGGTTAGGTGGGTTAGGGTTAGGCTTAGGGTTAGGCTGAGGGTGAGGATGAGGGTGAGGGTTAGGGTTAGGTTGAGGGTGAGGTTTAGGTTTAGGGTTAGGTTTGGGGGAGGGTTAGGGGGAGGGCTATTGTTAGGGTTAGTGTTAGTGTTAGGATTAGGATTAGGGTTAGGATGAGGTTGAGTGTGAGGGTTAGGGTTAGGGTTAGGCTTAGGGTTAGGCTGAGGGTGAGGATGAGGGTTAGGGTTAGGGTGAGGTTTAGGGTTAGGATTAGGGTGAGGGATAGGATGAGGTTTAGGGTTAGGATTAGGGTTAGGATGAGGGCAAGGGTGTGTGTGATAGTTAGGGTTAGCATTATGGCAACGTTTAGGATTAGGATTAGGTTTAGGGCTTGGGTGAGTGTTAGGATTAGGGTTACGGTGAGGTTGAGGTTTAGGATTAGGGTGAAGGTTAGGGTTAGGTTTAGGGTGAGGGTGATGGTTAGGATTAGGGTTAGGATTAGGGTTATTGTTAGTGTTATGGTTAAGTTTTCAATGAGGGTGAGGCTGAGGGTGAGTGTTAGGGTTAGGGTTAGGTTTAGGGTGAGGGCTTGGTTTAGGTTTAGGGTTAAGGTGAGGGTGAGGGTTAAGGTTAGTGTTAGGGTTAGTGTTATTGTTAGGGTTAGGTTTAGAGTTATGGTGAGGGTAAGGTGAGGGTGAGGTTTAGGGTTAGGGTGAGGGTTAGGTTTATTGTTAGAATTAGGGTTAGGGGGAGAGTTAGGGTGAAGGTTAGGGTTAGGTTTAGTGTTAGGGTTAGGGTTTTTGTTAGGATTAGGGTTAGAGTTATGGTGAGGGTGAGGGTGAGTTTGAGGTTTAGGTTGAGGGTGAGGGTAAGTTTTAGGTTTAGAATTAGGGTTAGGGAGATAGTTAGGGTGAAGGTTAGGGTTAGGTTTTGTGTTATTGTTAGGGTTAGGGTGAGGGTTAGGTTTAGGTTTAGGGTTAGGGTTAGGGTTAGGTTTAGGTTTAGGGTTATGGTGAGGGTGAGTGTGAGGGTTAGTGTTAGGGATAGGCTTAGACTTAGAGTTAGGCTGTGGGTGAGAGTGGGGATTAGGATTAGGTTTTGGGTGATGGTTAGTGTTAGTGTTAGGTTTAGGGTTATGATTAAGTTTAGGGTTAGGATTAGGGTTAGGGTGAGGGCTAGGGTGAGGGTGAGGGTTAGTGTTAGGGTTAGGCTCAGGCTTTAGGGTTAGGCTGATGGTGAGGTTGAGGGTCAGGGTTAGTGTTAGGGCGATGCTTAGGATTATGGTCAGGTGAAGGTTAGGATGAGGGTTATGGTTAGGGTGAGGGATTTGGGTGAGGGTGATGGTAAGGGTAAAGCTGAGGGTTAGGCTGAGTGTGAGGATTAAGGTAAGGTCTAGGGTTAGGGTGAGTGTTAGTGTTAGGGTGAGGGTGAGGTTAAGATTGATGATTAATTTTAGGGTTAGTGTGTGGTTTAGAGTGAGGATGAGGGTTAGGGTTAGGGTGAGGGTAGGTTGAGGGTGAGGGTTAGGGTTAGGCTAAGGGTGAGGTTTAATGTTAGGATGATGGTTAGGGTTAGTGTGAGTGTTATTGTTAAGGTTAGGGTTAGTGTTAGGATGAGGGTAAGAGTTAGTTTGAGGGTTAGGTTTAGGGTGAGGGTTATGGTTAGAATGAGGGTTAGGGTTAGGGTTAGGGTTATTGTTAGGTCAGGGTTAGTGTTACATTTACGGTGAGGGTGAGAGTTAGGGTTTGGGTCAGGGTGTGGTTTATGTTTAGGGTTAGGGTTAGAGTTAGGTTTAGGGTGAGGGTTAAGTTTAGAGTTAGAGTTAGCATTAGTGATAGTGTTAGGGTTAGGGTGAGGGTCAGTGTGAGGGTCAGGGTTAGGCTTAAGCTTAGGGTTAGGCTTAGGCTTAGACCGAGCGTGAGTGTTAGGGTTAGGGTTAGGGTTAGGGTTTGGGTTAGTGTTAGGGGTAGGGTTAAGGTGAGGGTGACAGTAAGGGTAAAGGTGAGGGTTTGGGTTAGGATCAGGTTTAGATTGAAGGTGAGTGTGAGGGTTATGGTTAGGGGTAGGGTTAGGCTTAGGGTTAGGGTGAGAGTTAGGGTTAGGGTTAGGGCTGGTGTTGGTGTTAGGGGTAGGGTTAGGGTGAGGGTTAGGGTGAAGGTGAGGATTAGGGTTAGGATTAGGATTAGGATTAAGTTGAGGGTGAGTGTGAGGGTTCGTGTTAGTGTTAGGGTTAGGGTGAACTTGAGGGTTAGGGTTAGGGTTAGGGTGAGGTTTAGGGTTAGGGTCAGTGTTAGTGTTAGGGTTAGGGTGAGGGTTAGGGTAAGGGTTAGTGTTAGGGTTAGGGTTAGGGTGAGGGTTAGGATGAGGGTGAGGGTTAGGGTTAGGGTTAGGATTATGATTAGGGGTAGTGTTAGGGTGAGTGCTTGGGTTAGGCTTAGGGTTAGCATTAGGCTTAGCATTAAGCTGAGGGTGAGGGTGAGTGTTAGGTTTAGGGTTCAGGTTAGGGTTAGCATTTGGGTGACAGTTAGTGTTCGGGTTAAGTTTAGGGTTAGGGTGATGGTTTTGAATTAGGTTTTCGGTTAAGGATTAGGGGGAGTGTTAGGATGAGGATTAGGTTTAGGTTTATTGTTAGGGCGATGGCTAGGTTGAGGGTGAGGATTAGGTTATTGTTAGGGAGAGGTTAAGGGTTAGGGTTAGGGTTAGGGTGAGGGTTAGGATGAGGGTTAGGGTTATGGTGAGAGAGAGGGTTAGGGTTAGGGTGAGAGTTAGGTTGAGGATGAGGGTCAGGGTGAGGGTGAGGGTTAGGATTAGGGTTATGGTTAGGATTATTGTTAGTGTTATGGTTCTGGTTACCTTGGCAGAGATGGTGAGGCTGAGGGTGAGGGTTAGGGATAGGATTAGGGTTAGGTTTAGGTTTCGAGTTAGGATTAGTGTTATTGTTAGGGTTAGGGTTAGAGTTCCGGTGAAGGTGAGGGTGAGGGTAAGCATGAGGGTTAGGGTTAGGGTTAGGGTGAGGTTTAGTGTCAGGGTTAGGCTTAGGTTTAGGGTGAGGGTGAGTATGAGGGTTAGGGTTATGATTAGGGTTTGGCTTAGGTTTAGGCTAAGGGCGAGGGTGAGTGTGAGGGTTGGTGTTAGTTTGAGGTTTAGGGTTAGGATTACAGTGAGTGTCAGGGTTAGCATTAGTTTGAGGGTTACAATTAGATTTAGGATTAGGTTGAGGTTTAAGGTTAGGGTTAGGGTTTGGGTTAGAATGAGTTTTAGGGTTACAATTAGGGTTAGGGTGAGGGCTAGGGTGAGGGTGAGGTTTATTGTTAGGGTTAGGGTGAGGTTTAGGTTTAGGGGGAGTGTTAGGGGGAGGGTTAAGTTTCGGGTTACATTGAGGGTGTGGGTTAAGTTTGAGGTGAGGGTTATGTTGAGTACTAAAGTGAGGGTGAGGGTTAGGATTAGGGTTAGGGTGAGGGTTAGGTTGAGGTTTAGGTTTAGGGTTAGGGTTAGGTTTAGGAATAGGGTTGGGCTGAGGGTGATGTTGGGGATGAGGATTAGGTTTAGAGTGATGGTTCCGTTAATGGTTAGGTTGAGAGTTAGGATGAGGGTTAGGATTAGGCTTAGGCTTAGGGTTAGGCTGAGGCTGAAGTCGAGGGTGAGGGTGAGGGTTAGGGTGATGGTTAGGGTTACGGTTAGTGTGAGGGTTAGGATGAGGGTTAGCTTTGGGGTGAGGGTTAGGATGAGGGTGACAGAGTAAAGGTGTGGGTTAGGCTGAAGGTGAGGATTATTGTAAGGGTGAGGGTTCTGGTTAGGGTTAGGGTGAGGGTGAGGGTTAGATTGAGGATTAGTGTTAGGGTTAATGTGAGGTTTAGGGTGAGGATGCGTGTTAGGTTTAGGGTGAGGTCTAGGGTGAAGTTGAGGGTTAGGGTTTGGGTTAGGGTGAGGTTTAGGTTTAGGGTGATTGTTAGCGTTAGTGTGAGGGTTAGTATTAAGGTTAGTGTACATGTTAGGGTGAGGGTAACTGTTAGGGTAAGGTTTAGGTTTAGGGTGAGGTTTAGGATTAGCGTTAGGGTTAGGGTTAGGGTGAGGGTGAGGTTTAGGGTTAGAGTTAGGGTTAGGGTGAGGCTGAGGTTTAAGGTTAGGGTTAGGGTTAGTGTTAGGGTTAGAGTTAGGGTGAGGTTTAGTGTGGGTGTGAGGGTTAGTGTTAGGGTTAGGATTAGGGTTAGGGTTAAGGTGAGGGTGAGTGTGAGGGTTAGGGTTAAGGTTAGGTTTAGGTTTAGAATTAGGGTGAGGGTGAGGGTGAGGGTTACGGGTAGGGTGAGTGTTGGGGTTAGGGTTAGAATGAGGGTAGGTTGAGGTTTAGGCTTAGGCTTAGGGTTTGGGTATGGGCTAGGTTGAGGGGGAGGGTTAGTGTTAGGGTTAGTGTGAGGGGTAGGGTGAGGGTAAGGGTTAGTGTTAGGTTTAGGGTTAGGGATAGGGTGAGTTTTAGTGTGGGGTTGAGGGTTAGTGTTAGTTTGAATTAGGGTTAGGGTTAAGGTGAGGGGGAGTGTGAGGGTTAGGGTTAGGGTTAGGGTTAGGGTTAGGTTTAGAGTTACGGTGAGGGTGAGTGTGAGGGTTACGGTTAGGGTGAGTGTTGGGGTTAGGGTTAGAGTGAGGGTTAGGGTGAGTGTTAGTCTTAGGCTTATGGTTTGGGTATGGGCTAGGGTGAGGGTGAGGGTTAGGGTTTGGGTGAGGGGTAGGTTAAGGGGTAGGGTTAGTGTTAGGGTTAGGGTTGGGGTTAGGCTTAGGCTTAATGTTAGGCGGATGGGGAAGGTGTGGGTGATGGTTAGGGTTAGGGTGAGGGTGAGGTTTAGGGTTAGAGTTAGCGTTAGGGTAAGGGTTAGTGTGAGGGTTAGGGTTAGGGTTAGTGTTACTGTTAGGGTTAGGATGAGGGTGAGTGTGAAGGTCAGGGTTAGTCTTAGACTGAGGCGGAGGCTTAGTCAGAGCGTGAGGGTGAGGGTGAGGGTTAGGGTTAGGGTTTTAGGGTTAGGGTGAGTGTTAGGATGAGGTTTAGGGTTAGCATTAGGGTTAGGGTGAGGGCTAGAGTTAGGGTGAGGGTTAGGGTTAGCGTTAGGGTGAGATTTAGGGTTAGGGTTAGGGTAAAGGTTAAGGTGAGGCTGAGGGTAAGGATTAGGGTTAGAGTTACAGTGAGGGTCAGGGTTTGGGTTAGGTTTAGGGTTAGTGTTATAGTTAAAGTTAGGATTAGAGTTACAATAAGATGAGGGTGAGCGTGAGGGTTAGGATCAGGGTTAGGGTGAGGTTTAGGGTTAGGATTATTGTTAGGGTGAGGGTGAGGATTAAGGTTAGAGTTATGGTTAGGGGGAGGGTTAGGTTGAGGTTTAGGTTTAGGGTTAGTGTTAGGCTTAGGCTTAGGGTTAGGCTGAGGCTGAGGGTGATGTGAGGGTTAGGGTTAGGGTGATGGTTGGGTTTGCCTTTACGGTGAGGGTTAGGATGAGGATTTAGGTTATGGTGAGGATTAGGGTGAGGGTGACCGTAAGGGTAAAGGTGAAGGTTAGGCTGAGGGTGAGGGTTACGGTAAGGGTGACGGTTAGGGTTAGGGTGAGGGCGAGGGTTAGATTCAGTATTAGTGTTAGGGTTAGTGTGAGGTTCAGGGTGGGAATCAGGGTTAGGGTTAGGTTGAGGGCTAGGTTGAGGGTGAGAGTTAGTGTTAGGGTGAGGTTTAGGGTTAGGGTGATGGTTAGGGTTAGTGTTATGGTTAGGGTTAGTGTTAGGGTGAGGGTAAGTGTTAGGGTGAGGGTTAGGTTTAGGGTGAAGGTTATGGTTAGGATGAGGGTTAGGGATAGGTTTAGGTTTATTGTTAGGGTTAAGGTTAGGGTTATGTTGAGGGTGAGGGTGAAGGTGAGGGTTAGATTAGGGTTAGGGTTAGGGTTATTGTTAGTGTTATGGTTAGGGTTAAGTTTACAGTGAGAGTGAGGATGAGGGTGAGGATTAAGGTTAGGGTTAGGGTGAGGTTTAGGGTTAGGGTTAGGGTTAGGGTTATGGTGAGGGTTTGGTTTAGGGTGAGGGTTAGGCTGACGGTGGGGCTGAGGGTAGGGGTTAAGGTTAGTGTGAGGTTTAGGTTTAGGGTTAGGTTAGGGTTAGGGTGAGGGTGAGGTTTAGGGTTAGATTTAGGGTTAGGGTGATGGTTAGGTTGAGGGTTAGTGTTAGGGTTAGGGTGAGGGTTAGGATGAGGGTGAGGGTTAGGGTTTGGGTTAGGATTAGGATTAGGGTTAGTATGAGGGTGAGTGTTTGGGTTAGGCTTAGGGTTAGGGTTAGTCTAATGCTTAAGCTGAGAGTGAGGTTAAGGTTGAGGTTTAGGGTTAGGGTTTGGGTTAGGGTTAGCGTTAGGGTGAGAGTTAGGGTTTGTGATTAGTTTAGGGTTGGATGAGGTTTAGGGTTCGGGTTACGGTGAGGGTGAGGGTTAGGGTTAGGTTGAGGGTTAGGGTTAGGATTAGGGTTAGGGTGATTGTTAGGGTTAGGGTTAGGGTGAGTGTTAGAATGAGGATTAGGGTTAGGATTAGGTTTAGGGTGAGGGCTAGGGTGAGGGTGAGGGTTAGGGTTATTGTTAGGGTGAGGTTTAGTTTTAGAGTTAGGGTTAGGGCGAGGGTTAGGATGAGGTTTAGGGTTATGGTGAGAGTGAGGGTTAGGGTTAGGGTGAGGGTGAGTGTGAGGATGAGGGTTATGGTGAGTGTGAGGTTTATGGTGAGGTTTAGGGTTAGGGTTAGAGTGAGGGATAGGGTTAGGATTAGGATTAGGGTGAAGGCTAGGGTGAGGGTGAGGGTTAGGGTTATTGTTAGGGTAAGGGTTAAGATGAGGGTTAGGGTGAGGGTGATAGTTAGGATTAGGGTTAGGGTTAGGATTATTTTTAGTGTTATGGTTCTGGTGACTTTTGCAGTGATGGTGAGGCTGAGGGTGATGGTTATGGATAGGATTAGGGTTAGGTTTAGGTTTCGAGTTAGGATTAGTGTTATTGTTAGGGTTAGGTTTAGAGTTATGGTGAGGGTGAGGGTGAGGGTAAGGGTGAGGGTTAGGGTTAGGGTTAGGGTGAGATTTAGGGTCAGGTTTAGGATTAGGGTTAGGGTGAGTGTGAGGTTTAGGGTTAGAGTTAGGGTTAGGGGGAGGGTTAATGTGAAGGTTAGGGTTAGGGTTAGTGTTATGGTTAGGGTTAGGATGAGGGTGAGTGTGAGGGTCAGGGTTAGTCTTAGGCTGAGGCGGAGGCTTAGGCGGAGCGTGAGGCTGAGGGTGAGTGTTAGTGTTAGGGTTTTAGAGTTATGGTGAGTGTTAGGATGATGTATAGAATTAGGGTTAGGGGGAGGGCTAGAGTTAGTGTGAGTATTAGGGTTTGCGTTAGGGTGATGTTTAGGGTTAGGGTTAGGGTTATGTTGAGAGTGAGGGTTAGGGTTATGGTTAGGGTTAGGGTTAGGGTTAAGGTGAGGCTGAGGGTTAGGATTAGGATTAGGGTGAGGGTTTGTGTTAGGGTTAGAGTTACGGTGAGGTTCAGGGTTTGGGTTAGGTTTAGGGTTAGTGTTATAGTTAAGGTTAGGGTTAGAGTTACAGTAAGGGTGAGGGTGAGGGTGAGTGTTAGGATCAGGATTAGGGTGAGGTTTAGTTTTAGGATTATGGTTAGGGTGAGGGTGAGGTTTAGGGTTAGAGTTAGGGTTAGGGGGAGGGTTAGGTTGAGTTTTAATGTTAGGGTTAGGATTAGGTTTAGGGTTAGGTTGACGGTAGGGTGAGTCTGAGGTTTAGGGTTAGGGTTTGGCTTAGGCTTACGGTTAGGCTGAGGGTATGGGTGGGGATGAGGATTAGGTTTAGAATGATGGTTAGGGTTATGGTAGGTTAAGGGTTAGGATGAGTGTTAGGGTTAGTATTAGGGTTAAGGTTAGGGCTAGGCTGAGGGTGAGGTTTATGGTACGGTGAGTGTTAGGGTTAGGGTGAGGTTGAGGTTTAGATTCAGGATTAGTGTTATGGTTAGTGTGAGGTTAAGGGTGAGGATGAGGGTTAGGGTAGGTTGAGGGGTAGGTTGAGGGTGAGAGTTAGGGTTAGGGTGAGGTTTAGGGTTAGGGTGATGGTTAGGGTTAGTGTAAGGGTTAGTGTAATGGTTAGGGTTAGTGTTAGGGTGAGGGTAAGTATTAGAGTGAGGGTTAGGGTTAGGGTGAAGGCTATGGTTAGGATGAGGGTTAGTGTTAGGGTTAGGGTTATTGTTAGGGTTAGGGTTAGGGTTATGTTGAGGGTGAGGGTGAGGGTTAGAGTTAGGATGAGTTTTAGGTTTCAGGTTAGGGTTAGAGTTAGGGTTAGGGTGAGGGTGAGGTTTAGGGTTAGAGTTAGGGTTAGTGTTAGTGTTCTGGTTAGGGTGAGGGTAAGTGTGGGGGTTAGGGTTAGGGTTAGGTTTAGGCTTAGGTTTAGGCTCAGGGTGAGGGTGGGGATGAGGAATAGGTTTAGGGTGATGGTTAGGGTTAGGGTTAGGTTTTGGTTTAGAATTAGCGTTAGGGTTAGGATTAGGGTAAGGGTTAGGGTGAGGGTTATGGTGAGGGTTAGGGTTACGTTTAGGGTTAGAGTGAGGGTGAGGGTTAGGGTTAGGGTTAGGGTGAGGGTGAGGGTTAGATTGAGGGTTAGGGTTATGTGGAGGGTTATGTTTAGGGTGAGGGTTAGGTTTAGTGTTAGGGTTATTGTTAGGGTTAGGGTTAGGGTTACGGTGAGGTTGAAGGTGAGGGTTAGGTTTAGGATTAGGGTGAGGTTTAGTTTTAGGGTTAGGGTTAGAGTTAGGGTTAGGGTGATGGTGAGGTTTAGGGTTAGAGTTAGAGTTAGTGTTAGGGTTAGGGTTAAGTTGAGGGTTAGGTTGAGGTTTAGAGTTCGGGTTAGGCTTAAGCTTAGGCTTAGTCTTAGGCCGAGAGTGAGGGTTAGGGTTAGGTTTAGGTTTAGGATGAGTGTTAGGATGAGGTTTAGGGTTAGGGTTAGGTTTAGGTTTAGTGTTAGGGTTAGGGTTAGGGTGAGGGTTAAGGTGAGGGTTAGGCTTAGGCTTAGGGTTAGGCTTAGGCTTAGGGTTATGTTTAGGGTTATTGTTAGTGTTATGGTTAGTGTTACATTTGCGGTGAGGGTGAGGCACAGGGTGAAGTTTATGGTTATTGTTAGGGTTAGGGTTAGGGTTACTATTATTGTTAGGGTTAGGGTTATAGTTATGGGCTTGGTGAGAGTGAGGGTGAGGATGAGGATTAGGGTGAGTTTTACGCTGAGGTTTAGGTTTAGGGTTAGGGTTAGTGTTAGGGTGCTGTTGAGGTTTAGGGTTACAGTTCAGGTTACGGGGATGGTTAGGGTGAGGGTGAGGGTTAGGTTTAGTGTTAGCATTAGGGTAAGGGTGAGGGTTAGGTTGAGGTTTAGGGATAGGGTTAGGGTTAGGATTAGGGTTAGGGTGAGAATGAGGGTGAGGGTTAGTGTTAGGGTTAGCCTTAGGCTGAGGGTTAGGCTGAGGTTGAGGGTGGGGGTGAGGGTTAGGCTTAGGGTGATCGTTAGGGTTAGGGTTAGTGTTATTGTTAGGGTTAGGGTTGGAGTTACATTGAGGCTGAGGGTGGGGGTGAGGGTTAGGATTAGGGTCAGTGTGAGGTTTAGGGTTAGGTTTAGAGATAGGGTTAGGGTAAGGGTGAGGTTTAGGGTTAGCGTTAGGGTTAGTGTTAGGGACAGGCTTAGGGTTAGGCTGAGGGTGAGGGTGGGGTTGAGGATTAGGGTTCGGGTTAGGGTTCGGGTTAGGGTTAGAGTTTGGGTTAGGGTAAGGGTTAGGGTTAGGATTAGGATTAAGGTTAAGGAGAGGGTGAGTGTGAGGGTTAGAGTTAGGGTTAATGTTAGGATTAGGGTTAGGGTATGTGCTACCATGAGGGTTAGGGTTAGGGTAAGGGTTAGGGTGACATTTAGCGTTAATTTTAGTGTCAGAGTTCGGGTTAGGATGAGGGTTTGGGTTAGGGTTAGAGTAAGGGTGAGGGTGAGGTTTAGGGTTAGTTTTAGGGTTAGGGTTATTTTTAGGGTTAGGGTTAGGGTTAAGGTCAAGGTAAGGGTGAGGTTGAGGGTGATGTTGAGGGTTAGGGTTAGGGTTAGGATGAGATTTAGTGTTATGGTTAGGGTTAGGGTTAGGGTCAGGGTGAGGTTTAGGGTTAGAGGTAGGGTTAGGGTTAGGGTTAGTGTGAGTGTTAGGGTTAGGGTTACTGTTACAGTTAGGGTTATGGTGAGGGCTAGTGTGAGGGTGAGTGTTAAGGTTAGGGTTAGGCTATGGCTTTGGGTTAAGCTGAGGCTCAGGGTGAGAGTGAGGGTTAGGGTGAGGGTGAGGGTGAAATTTAGCGTTAGAGTTAGTGTTAGGGTGAGAGTTAGGGTTAGGGTTAGGGTGAGGGTTATGGTTATGATAAGGGTGCGGCTTAGGTTTAGGGTGAGGGTTAGGGTTAGGATGAGGGTTAGGGTGAGGGTGAGGGTTAGGATTAGGGTTAGGGTTAGGATTATTGTAAGTGTTATTGTTCTGGCTACCTTTGCAGCGAGGGTGAGGCTGAGGGTGAGGGTTAGGGATAGGATTATTGTTAGGGTTTGGTTTAGGGTTAGGATTAGTGTTATTGTTATGTTTATGGTTAGAGTTACGGTGAGGGTGAGGGTGAGGGTAAGGGTGAGGGTTAGGGTTAGGGTTAGGGTGAGGTTTAGGGTCAGGGTTAGGATTTGGGTTAGGGTGAGTGTGAGGTTTAGGGTTAGAGTTAGGGTTAGGGGGAGGGTTAGCGTGAGGGTTAGGGATAGGTTTAGTGTTAGGGTTAGGATTAGGGGGAGGGTTAGGTTGAGTTTTAGGGTTAGGGTTAGGGTTAGTGTTAGGATTAGGGTTAGGGTGAGGGTGAGTGTGAGGGTTAGGGTTAGCATTTGTGTTAGGCTTAGTGTTAGCCTGAGGGTGAGATTGAGCTGAGGGTTATGGTTAGGGTGAGGGTCGGGGTTAGGGTTAGGGTGAGGGTGAAGTTTAGGTTGAGGATTAGTGTTACGGTTAGTGTGAGGTTTAGGGTGAGGATACGTGTTAGGGTTAGGTTGAGGGCTAGGGTGAAGGTGAGGGTTAGCTTTAGGGTTAGGGTGAGGTTTAGGTTTAGGGTGATTTTTTAGCGTTAGTGTGAGGGTTAGTGTTAGGTTTAGTGTTAGTGTTAGGGTGAGGGTAAGTGTTAGGGTAAGGTTTAGGTTTAGTGTGAGATTTAGGATTAGGGTTAGGGTGAGTGTGAGGGTTAGGGTTAGGGTTAGAGTTAGGGCAAGTGTGAGGGTGAGGTTTACGGTTAGGGTGAGTGTTGGGGTTAGGGTTAGAGTGAGGGTTAGTGTGATGGTTAGGCTTAGGCTTAGGATTTGGGTATGGGCTAGGTTGAGGGTGAGGTTTAGGATTAGGGTTAGGGTGAGGGATAGGGTGAGGGTTAGAGTTAGTGTTAGGGTTAGATTTGGGGATAGGGTGAGGTTTAGTGTGGGGTTGAGGATTAGTGTTAGGGTTAGGATTAGGGTTAGGGTTAAGGTGAGGGTGAGTGTGAGGGTTAGGGTTAGGGTTAGGATTAGAATTTGAGTTAGGGTGAGGATGAGGGTTAAAGTTAGCGTGAGTGTTGGGGTTAGAGTTAGAGTGAGGATTAGGGTGAGGGTTAGGCTTAGGCTTAGGGTTTGTGTATGGGCTAGGGTGAGGGTGAGGGTTAGGGTTAGGGTTAGGGTGAGGGGTAGGGTGAGGGTTAGGGTTAGTGTTAGGGTTAGGGTTGGGGTTAGGGTTAGGCTTAATGTTAGACAGAGGGTGATGGTCAGGGTGAGATTTAGGGTTAGGTTGACGGTGAGGTTAAAGTTTATAGTTAGCGTTAGAGTGAGGGTTAGTGTGAGGGTTAGGGTTAGGGTTAGTGTTAGGGTTAGGGTTAGGGTGAGGGTGAGTGTGAGGGTCAGGGTTAGTCTTAGGCTGAGGCGAAGGCTTAGGCAGAGCTTGAGTGTGAGGTTAAGGGTTAGTGTTAGGGTTTTAGGGTTAGGGTGAGTGTTAGGATGAGGTTTATGGCTAGCATTAGGGTTAGGGGGAGGACTAGAGTTAGGGGGACGTTTAGGGTTAGCGTTACGGTGAGGTTTAGGGTTAGGGTTAGGGTTATGGTGAGGGTGAGGTTTAGGGATAGGGTTAGGGTTAGGGTTAAGGTGAGGCTGAGGGTTAGGATTAGGATTAGGGTGAGGCTTGGTGTTAGGGTTAGAGTTAGGGTGAGGTTCAGGGTTAGTGTTAGTGTTCAGGGTTAGTGTTATAGCTAAGGTTAGGTTTAGAGTTACAGTAAGGGTGAGGGTGAGTGTGAGGGTTAGGATCAGGGTTAGGATGGGGTTTAGGGTTAGGATTATGGTTAGGGTGAGTGTGAGGTTTAGGGTTAGAGTTAAGTTTAGGGGGAGGGTTAGGTTGAGTGTTAGGGTTAGGGTTAGTGTTAGGGTTAGGGTGAGGGTTAGGTTGAGTTTTAATATTAGGGTTAGGGTTAGGTTTAGGATTACGTTGATGGTGAGGGTGAATGTGAGGGTTAGGGTTAGGGTTTGGCTTAGGCTTACAGATAGGCTGAGGGTATGGGTGGGGATGAGGATTAGGTTTAGTATGACGGTTAGGGTTATGGTTAGGTTAAGGGTTAGGATGAGGGTTAGGGTTAGTATTAGGGTTAGGGTGAGGGCTAGGGTGAGGGTGAGGGTTAGGGTTAGGCTTAGGCTTAGTCTTAGCGTTAGGCTTAGGCTGAGCGTGAGGGTGAGGGTTAGGGTTAGGGTGATGGTTGGGGTTGCCGTTAGGGTGAGGGCTAGGATGAGGATTTATGCTATGGTGAGGGTTAGGGTGAGGGTGACCGTAAGGGTAAAGGTGAGGTTTAGGCTGATGGTGAGGGTTAAGGTACAAGTGAGTGTTAGGATTAAGGTGAGGGTGAGGGTTAGATTCAGGATTAGTGTTAGGGTTAGTGTGAGGTTAAGGGTGAGGAAGAGGGTTAGGGTTAGGCTGAGGGCTAGGGTGAGGGTGAGAGTTAGGGTTAGGGTTTGGTTTAGGGTTAGAGTGATGGTTAGGGTTAGTGTGAGGGTTAGTGTTATGGTTGGGGTTAGTGTTAGGGTGAGGGTAAGTGTTAGGGTGAGGGTTAGGTTTAGGGTGAATGTTATGGTTAGGATGAGGGTTAGGGTTAGAGTTATTTTTATGGTTAGGGCTATGTTGAGGGTGAGGGTGAGGGTGAGAGTTAGGGTTAGGTTTAGGTTTAGGTTTCAGGTTAGAGTTAGAGTTAGTGTTAGGGTTAGGGTGAGGTTTAGGGTTAGAGTTAGGGTTAGTGTTAGTGTTAGAGTTAGGGTCAGGTGAGGGTGAGGTTGAGGGTTATATATAGCGGTAGGGGGAGTGTTAGGTTTAGGGTTAGGTTTAGGGTTATTGTTAGGGATAGGGTGAGGTTTAGGGTTCGCGTTAGGTTTAGGGGTAGGGTTCGGGTTTGGGTTAGGTTTAGGGTTACGGTGAAGGTGAGGGTTAGGGCGAGGTTTAGGGTTAGGGTGTGTGTTAGGATGAGGGTGAGGTTTAGAGTTAGAGTTAGGGTTATGGGGAGGGTTAGGTTGAGGGTTAGGGCTAGGGTTAGTGTTAGGGTTATGATTAGGGGGAGGGTTAGGTTGAGGCTTAGGGGTAGAGTTATGCTTAGGTTTAGGATTAGTGTTATGATGAGGATGAGTGTGAGGGTTAGGGTTAGGTTTAGGGTTAGATTTAGGCTGAGGGTTAAGGTGAGGGTAAGGGTTACGTTTAGCGTTAGGGTTAGGGTGAGGGTTAGGGTTAGGGTTAGGGTGAGGGTGAGGGTTAGATTGAGGGTTAGGGTTATGTTGAGGCTTATGGTTAGGGTGAGGGTTAGGTTTAGTGTTAGGGTTATTGTTAGGGTTAGGGTTAGGTTTAAGGTGAGGTTGAGGGTGAGGGTTAGGTTTAGGTTTAGGGTGAAGTTTAGTTTTAGGTTTAGGGTTAGAGTTAGGGTTAGGGTGATGGTGAGGTTTAGGGTTAGTGTTAGGGTTAGGTATAAGGTGAGGGTTAGGATGAGGGTTAGAGTTCGGGTTAGGCTTAGGCTTAGGCTTAGGCTTAGGCCGAGTGTGAGGGTGAGGGTTAGGGTTAAGGTTAGGGTGAGGATTAGGGTTAGGTTTAGGGTGAGGGTTAGGATGAGGTTTAGGGTTAGGTTTAGGGTGAGGGTTAGGTTTTGTTTTAGGGTTAGAGTTAGTTTTAGGGTTAGGGTTAGGTTAGGGTGAGGGTTAGGGTTAGGGTTAGGGTTAGGGTTAGGCTTAGGCTTAGGCTTAGGCTTAGTGTTAGGGTTAGGGTGAGAGTGAGAGTGAGGGTTAGTGTTAGGGTTAGGGTAGGCTTAGGATTAGGCTGAGGGTGAGGGTGGGGGTGAGGATTAGCTTTAGGGTGATCGTTAGGTTTAGGGTTAGTGTTATTGTTAGGGTTAGGGTTAGAGTTACGGCGAGGCTGAGGTTGCAGGTGAGGGATAGGGTTAGGGTCAGGGTGAGGTTTAGGGTTAGGTTTAGAGATAGGGTTAGGGTGAGGGTGAGGTTTAGGGTTAGAGTTAGGGTTAGTGTTAGGGACAGGCTTAGGGTTAGGCTTAGAGTGAGGGTAGGGTTGAGGATTAGGGTTAGTGTTAGTGTTAAGGTTAGGGTTATAGTTAGGGTTACAGTTAGGGTTAGGGTTGGGATTAGGATTAAGTTTAAGGTGAGGGTTAGTGTTATGGTTAGGGTTAGGATTAGGGTTAGGGTGAGGGTGAGGTTAAGGGTTAAGGTTAGGTTTAGAGTGAGGTTTAGGGTCAGGGTTAGGGTTAGGGTTAGTATTAGGGTTAGGTTTGGAGTTAGTGTTAGGATTAGGGTAACTGTGACTGTGAGTGTGAGGGTTAGGGTTAGGGTTAGTGTTAGGCTGAGGCTGAGGGTGAAGTTGAGGGTTAGATTTAGGGTTAGGGTATGGTTTATGTTTAGAGTGAGGGTTAGAGTGAGGGTTAGGGTTAAGATTAGGGTTAGGGTATGTGCTAGGGTAAGGGTTAGGGTTAATTTTAGGGTTAGGGTGATGTTTAGCATTAGGTTTAGTGTCAGAGTTTGGGTTAGTGTGTGAGTTTGTGTTAGGGTTATAGTTACGGTGAGGGTGAGGTTTAGGGTTAGGTTAAGGGTTAGGGTTATTCTTAGGGCTAGGGTTAGGGTTAAGGTTAAGGTAAGGGTAAGGGTGAGGGTGATGTTGAGGGTTAGGGTTAGGGTTAGGATGAGGTTTAGAGTTAGGGTTAGGGTTAGGGTCAGGGTGAGGTTTAGGGTTAGAGTTAGGGTTAGGGTTAGGGTTAGTGTGAGTGTTAGGGTTAGGGTTAGTGTTACAGTTAGGGTTATGTTGTGGGCTAGTTTGAGGGTGAGGGTTAGGGTTAGCGTTAGGCTTTGGCTTTGGGTTAAGCTGAGGGTGAGGGTGAGGGTGAGGGTTAGGGTAAGGGTGAGGGTGAGATTTAGGGTTAGAGTTACGGTTAGGGTGAGGGTTAGGGTGAGGGTTAGTGTTAGGGTTAGGGTTAGGGTTAGTGTTACAGTTAGGGTTATGTTGAGGGCTAGTGTTAGGGTGAGGGTTAGGGTTAGCGTTAGGCTTTGGCTTTGGGTTAAGCTGAGGGTGAGGGTGATGGTGAGGGTTAGGGTGAGGGTGAGGGTGAGATTTAGGGTTAGAGTTACGGTTAGGGTGAGGGTTAGGGTGAGGGTTAGTGTTAGTGTTAGGTTTATGGTTAGGGTTAGTGTTAGTGTTAGGGTTAGGGTGAGGGTTAGGATTTGGGTGAGGGTTGGGGTTAGGGTTAGGATTAGGATTAGGGTTAGTGTTAGGGTGAGTGCTTGTGTTAGGCTTAGGTTTAGGGTTAGGCTTAGCATTAAGCTGAGGGTGAGGGTGAGGGTTAGGGTAAGTGTTCCGCTTAGGGTTAGCATTTGGGTGAGAATTATGGTTCGGGTTAATTTTAGCGTTAGGGTGAGGGTTAGGGTTAGGGTTACAGTGAAGGTGAGGGGTCGGGTTAGGTTGATGGTTTGGGTTACTATTAGGGTTATGGTGAGGGTTAGGATTAGGGTTAGGGTGAGTGTTAGGATGAGGATTAGGTTTAGGATGGTGGTTAGGGTGAGGGCTAGGTTGAGGGTGAGGATTTGGGTTAGTGTTAGGGTGAGGTTTAGGGTTAGGGTGAGGGTTAGGATGAGGGTTAGGGTTACGGTGAGGGTTAGGGTTAGGGTTAGAGTGAGGGTTAAGTTTAGGATTAGGGTTAGGGTGAGGGTGATTGTTAGGATTAGGTTTAGGGTTAGGATTATTGTTAGTGATATGGGCATGGTTACATTTGCAGTGAGGGTGAGGCTGAGGGTGAGGATTAGGGATAGGATTAGGGTTAGGGTTAGGTTTAGGGTTAGGATTAGTGTTATTGTTAGGTTTAGGGTTAGAGTTACCATGAGGGTGAGGGTGAGGGTTATGGTTAGGGTAAGGGTTTGGATTAGGGTTAGGGTGAGGGCTAGGGTGAGGGTGAGTGTTAGGGTTAGTGTTAGGGTGAGGTTTATGTTTAGGGTTTGGGTGAGGTTTAGGGTTATGGTGAGGGTGAGGGTGAGGGTAAGGGTGAGGGTGAGGTTTAGGGTTAGGATTAGGGTTAGGGTGAGGGTTAGGGTTAGTGTTAGGGTGAGTGTTAGGATGAGGATTAGGGTTAGGATTAGGGTTAGAGTGAGGGCTAGGGTGAGGGTGAGTGTTAGAATTAGTGGTAGGGTGAGGTTTAGTGTTAGGGTTAGGGTGAGGGTTAGGGTTATGGTGAGGGTGAGGGTGAGGGTAAGGGTGAGGGTTAGGGTTAGGGTGAGATTTAGGGTCAAGGTTAGGATTTGGATTAGGGTGAGTGTGAGGTTTAGGGTTAGAATTATGTTTAGGGAGAGGGTTAGGGTGTGGGTTAGGGTTAGGGTTAGTGTTAGGGTTAGGGTTAGGGTGAGGGTTAGGTTGAGGTTTAGGGTTCGGGTTAGGGTTAGTGGTAGGATTAGGGTTAGGGTGAGGGTGAGTGTGAGGGTTAGGGTTTGGGTTAGGCTTAGTGTTAGGCTGAGGGTGAGGTTGAGGTAAGGGTTATGGTTAGGGTTATGGTCTGGGTAGATTTAGGGTGAGGGTTAGAATTAGGTTTAGGGTTAGCGTAAGGGTTAGTGTAAGGGTGAGGGTGAGGTTTCGGATGAGTTTTAGGGTTACAATTAGGGTTAGGATGAGGGCTAATGTGAGGGTGAGGGTTAGTGTTAGGATTAGGGTCAGGTTTAGTGTTAGGGTTAGGGGTAGGGTTAGGGTCAGGTTTAGCGTTTGGGTTACGGTGAAGGTGTGGGTTAGTTTTGAGTTGATGGTTAGGGTGAGGACTAAAGTGACGGTGAGGGTTAGGGTTAAGGTTAGGGTTAGGGTGAGGGTTAGGTTGAGGCTTAGGTTTAAGGTTAGTGTTAGGGTTAGGTTTAGGGTTAGGCTGAGGGTGAATGTGAGGGTTATGGTTAGGGTTAGTCTTAGGGTTAGGGTTACACTGAAGGTGAGGGTGGGGATGAGGATTAGGTTTAGAGTGATGGTTCTGGTTATGGTTAGGTTGAGGGTTAGGATGAGAGTTAGAGTTAGGATTAGGGTTAGGGTGAGGGCTACGGTGAGTGTGAGGTTTAGGGTTAGGTTTAGGCTTAGGCTTAGTGTTAGGGTGAGGCTAAAAGTGAGGGTGAGGGTTAGGGTTAGGGTGATGTTTAGGGTTAAGGTTAGGGTGAGGGTTAGGATGAGGGTTAGTTTTAGATTTAGGGTTAGGATTAGGGTGATGTTAGGTTTAGGGTGATGGTTAGCGTTAGTGTGAGGGTTAGTGTTAGTATTAGTGTTACTGTTAGGTTGAGGGTAAGTGTTAGGGTAAGGTTTAGGTTTACGGTGAGGTTTAGTATTAGGGTTAGGGTTAGGGTCAGCGTGAGGTTTAGGGTTAGAGTTAGTGTTAGGGTGAGGTTTTGGGTTAGGGTTAGGGTTAGGTTTAGTGTTAGGGTTAGGGTTAGGGTGAGGTTTAGTAGGGAGTGAGGGTTAGTGTTAGGGTTAGGATGAGGGTTAGGGTTAGTGTGAGGGTTAGGGTGAGGGTGACAGTAAGGGTAAAGTTGAGGGTTAGGCTGAGAGTGAGGATTACGGTAAGGGTGAGTGTTAGGGTTAGGGTGAGGGTTACGGTTAGGTTTAGGGTGATGGTGTGGTTTAGATTGAGGATTACTTTTAGGGTTAGTGTGAGTTTTAGGATCAGGGTGAAGGTGGGGGTTAGGATTAGATTTAGGTTTAGGGTTATTCTTAGGGTAGGCTTATTTTTAGTGTTATGGTTAGCGTTAATTTTGTGGTGAGGGTGAGGCTGAGGGTGAAGGTTAGAGTTAGGGTTAGGGTTAGTGTTATTTTTAGTGTTAGGGCTAGTATTACGGTGAGGTTAAGGGTGAGGATGAAGTTTAGTGTTAGGGTGAGTTTTAGGGTTAGGGTAAGGTTACGGGTGAGTGTGAGGTTTAGGGTTAGAGTTAGGGTTAGGTATAGGGTTAGGTTGAGGGTTAGGGTTAGGGTTAGGGTTAGGGTGAGGATTAGATTGAGGATTAGGGTTAGGGTTAGTGTGAGGTTTAGGGTGAGGATGAGGGTTAGGGTTAGGGTAAGGGTGAGGGTAGGACTTAGGGTTAGGGTGAGGGCTAGTTTGAGGGTTAGGGTTAGAGTTAGGTTTAGGTTTAGGATTAGGTTTAGAATTAGGGTGAGGTTTAGGGTTAGTGTGAGGGTTATTGTTAGGGTTAGGGTTAGTGTTAGTGTGAGGGTAAGTGTTAGGTTGATGTTTAGGGTTAGGATGAGGGTTATGGTTAGGGTGAGTGTTAGGGTTAGGGTCATGATTATTGTTAGGTTTATTGTTAGGGTTATGGTTACATTGAGGGTGAGGGTGAGGGTTAGGGTTAGTGTTAGAGTGAGGTTGGTTTAGTGTTAGTGTTAGTGTTAGAATTAGGGTTAGGGTGAGCGTTAGGGTTAGGGTGAGGGTTACGGTGGGGTTGACGGTAAGGGTAAAGATGAGAGTTAGGCTGAGGGTGAGCGTTACAGTAAAGATGAGGGTTAGGGTTAGGGTGAGGGTTAGGTTTAGGGTTAGGGTGAGGGTGAGGGTTAGATTGAGGATTAGTGTTAGAGTTAGTGAGAGGTTTAGGGTTAGGATGAGGGTTAGGGTTAGGGTGAGTGATAGGGCGAGGTTGAGGTTTAGGGTTAGTGTTAGGGTGAGGTTTAGGGTAAGGGTGATTTTTAGGTTTAGTGTGAGCGGTAGTGTTAGCATTAGGGTTAGTGTTAGGGTGAGGCTAAATATTAGGGTGAGGGTTAGGGTTAGGGTGAGGGTTATGGTTAGGGTGAGTGTTAGGGTTAGGGTTAGGGTTATTGTTAGTGTTAGGGTTATACGGTTACGGTGAGGGTGAGGGTGTGGTTTAGTGTTAGGTTTAGGATGAGGTTTAGCTTCCGGGTTAGTGTTAGAGTTAGGGTGAGGGTGAGGGTGAGTTTTAGGGTTAGAGTTAGGGTTAGTGTTAGAGTTAGGGATAGGAAGAGGGTTAGGGTTAGGCTTTGGCTTAAGCTAAGGCTTAGGCCAAGCATGAGAGGGAGGTTTAGGGTTCAGGTTAGGATGAGGTTTAGGGTTAGGATTAGGTTTAGGGTGAGGGTTAGGGTGAGGGTGTGGGTGAGGGTTAGGGTTAGGACAGGGTTAGGTTTAGGATTTGAGTTAGGGTGAGGGTGAGTGTGAGGGTTATGGTTATGGTGAGGGTTAGGGTTAAGTTAGGATTAGGCTGAGGGTGAGGGTGAGGGTGAGGATTAGGGTTATGGTTATGTTTAGGGTTAGGGTTATTGTTAGTGTTATGGTTAGGGTTAAGTTTGCAGTGAGGGTGAGGCTGCGGGACAGGGTTATGGTTAGGGTTAGGGTTAGGGTGAGGGTGAGGGTGAAGGTTAGGTTGAGGTTTAGGGATAGATTTACATTTAGGACTAGGGTTAGTGTAAGGGTGAGTGTGAGGGTTAGGTTGAGGGTTAGGCTGAGGCTTAGGGTTAGGCTGAGGGTCACGGTGGGTGTGAGGATTAGGGTTAGGGTGTTGGTTAGGGTTAGGGGTAGGGTTATTGTTAGGGTTAGGGTGAGGGTGAGGGTTAGGATGAGGGTTAGGGTTAGGGTTAGGATTAGGTTTAGTATGAGGGCTAGGGTGAGAATGAGGTTTAGTATAAGTGTTTGGGTGAGGTTTACGGTTAGCATTAGGGTTAGGATGAGGGTTAGAGTTATGGTGAGCATGAGGGTTAGGGTTAGGGTGAGGTTAAGGGTTACATTTAGGTTTAGGGTGAGGGTTAGGTCGAGGGTTAGAGTTAGTGTTAGGGTTAAAGTTAGGGTGAGGGTTAGCTTGGGGTTTAGGGTTAGGTTTAGGATTAGGATTAGGGTGAGGGTGAGTGTGAGAGTTAGGGTTAGGTTTAAGCTTAGGCTTAGGGTTAGGCTGAGGGTGTGGGTGGGGGTGAGGATTAGGGTGTGGTTGATGGTTAGGGTTAGGGTGAGGGTTAGGATGAGGGTTAGGTTTAGGTTTAGGGTTAGGGACAGTGCTAGGGTGAGGGTGAGTTTGTGTGTTAGGGTTAGGTTTAGTGTTAGGCTTTGGATTAGGCTGAGGGTGAGGTTGTGGGTGAGGGTTAAGGTTAGGTGTAGCGTTAGGATGAGGGTTAGCGTTAGGATTAGGGTTAGGGTCAGGTCTAGGGTGAGAGTGAGGTTTAGGGTTAGCGTTAGGGTGAAGTTTAGGGTTAGCGTTAGGGTTAGGGTTAGGGTGAGTGTGAGGTTTAGGGTTAGAGTTAGGGTTAGGGTGAGGCTGAGGGTGAGGTTTTGGGTTAGGGTTAGTGTTAGGTTTGGGCTTGGGTGAGGGTGGGGGTTAGGCTGAGGGTGAGGGTTAGGTTTAGGATTAGGATTAGGGTTAGGGTAAGGGTGAGTATGAGGGTTAGGTTTAGGGTTAGGTTTAGGCTGAGGGTTAGGGTGAGGGTGAGGATTAGGGTTAGGGTGTGGGTTGGGGTTAGGATTATGGGGAGGGTTAGGATGAGGGTTAGTGTTAGCATTAGGGTTAGGGTGAGGGCTATGGTGAGGGTGAGGTTTAGGCTTGGGGTTAGGGTGCGGTTTAGAGTTAGGGTTAATTTTAGGGTTAGGGTGAAGGTGAGGTTTACGGTTAGAGTTAGGGTTAAGTTGAGGCTGAGGGTGAGGGTTAGGGTTAGGGTTAGAATTAGGATTAGGGTACGGGTTAGAGTGAATGTCAGTGTTAGGGTTAGGGTTCGGGTTTGTCTTAGGGTTACACTGACAGTGAGGGTGAGGGTGAGGTTTAGGGTTAGCATTAGGGATAGGTTGAGGGTGAATGTGTTTGTTAGGTTTAGGTTTAGCGTTAGACTTAGGGTTAGGCTGATGGTGAGGTTGAAGGTGAGGGTTAGGGTTAGTGTGAGGGTTAGGTTAAAGGTTACAGGGAGGGATAGGATGAGAATTAGGGTTAGGTTGAGGTTTAGGGTTAAGATTAGGGTTAGGGTGAGGGTGAGGGTTAGGGTTAGGTAAGGGTTACTGTGAGGGTGAGGGTTAGGGTTAGGTTGATGGTTAGGGTTAGGATTTGTGTTAGGCTGAAGGCTAGGATGAGGGTGAGGGTTAGGGTAAGGGTTTGGCTTAGGCTTAGGGTTTAGCTGAGGTTGAGTTTGAGGGTGAGGGTTAGGGTTAGTGTTAATGTGAGTTTTAGGGTTAGGGTTAGGGTTAGGATTAGGGTTAGGGTTAGGGTTAGGGTTATGGTTAGGTTTAGGATTAGGGTTAGGGTGAGGGTGAGTGTGAGGTTTAGGGTGAGGGTTAGGGTTAGGCTTAGAGTTAGGGTGAGGGTTAGCGTTAAGGTTTGGGTTCTGTTGCAGATGAGGCTGAGGATTAGGTTTAGGTTTAGGTTTAGATTTAGGGTTAGGATTAGGGTTAGGGTTAGTGTTCGGGTTAGGGTTAGGTTTAGGGTTATGATGAGGGTTAGGTTTAGGTTTAGGGTTAAGATGAGGGTGACTGTGTGGGTGAGGATTAGAATTAGTGTTAGGGTTAGGCTTAGAGTTAGGGTTATTGATAGTGTTATGATTAGGCTAAAGTTTGCTGTGAGGGTGAGGCTGAGGGTGAGGGTTAGGGTTGGGCTTAGGTTTAGGGTTATTGTAAGGGTTAGAGCTAGAATTACGGTGAGGTTGAGGGTGAGGGTGAAGGTTAGTGTTAGGGTGAGTTTTAGGGTTAGGGTTAGGGTTAGGGTGAGTTTAGGGTTAGGGTTAGTTTGAGGGTTCGTGTTGGGGTTAGGTTAGTGTTAGGTTGAGGGTAAGTGTTAGGGTCAGGTTTTGGGTTAGGGTGAGGTTTATGGGTAGGTTGAAGGTTAGGATTAGGTTTAGGATTATTGTTAGGGTGAGGTTTAGGGTTAAGGTTACTGTGAGGGTGAGGGTTAGGGATAGACTTAGGGTTATGGTGAGGTTTAGCGTTTGCATTAGGGTTAGAGTTAGGTTTTGGGTGAGGGTGACGTTTAGGTTTAGAGTTAGGGTTAGGGTGAGGGTTAGGTTAGGGTTATGTTTAGGGTTAGTAATAGGGTTAGGGTTAGGGTGAGAGTAGTAGGGTTAGGGTTAGCGTTAGGTTTAGGATTAGGGTTAGGGTGAGTGTGAGTCTGTGTGTTAGGGTTAGGTTTAGGGTTAGGCTTAGAGTTAGGCTGTGGGTGAGGTTGTAGGTTAGGGTTAGGGTTAGGGTTAGGGTTAGGGAAAGTTTTAGGGAGAGGGATAGGATGAGTGTTAGGTTTCGGATTAAGGATAGGGTGAGGGCTAGGCTAAGGGTGAATTTTAGGGTTAGGTTTAGGGTGAGGGTTAGGGTTAGGGTGAGGGTGAGAGTTAGGGTTCGGGTTAACTTTAGTGTTAGGTTGAGGGTTAGGGTAAGGTTTATGTTGAGGGTGAGGGTTAGGTTTAGGTTGAGGGTTAGGGTTAAGATTAGGGTTAGGCTGATGGTGAGGGTGACATTTAGGGTTAGTGTTAGGGTGAGGATTAGGATGAGGGTTAGGATTAGGATTAGGGTTAGGGTGAGGGCTAGGGTGAGGTTGAGGTTTAGGGTTAGGGTTAGGATTAGGGTTAGGGTTAGGGTTATGGTGAGTGCGAGGGTTAGGGTTAGGATTAGGATTAGGGTTAGGGTTAGGGTGGTGGACAGGGTTAGGTTGAGGGTTAGGGATAGTGTGAAGGTTAGGATGAGGGTTAGGTTTAAGATTAGGGTAAACGAGAGGGCTCTCCTGAGTGTTAGGGTCAGGGTTAGGCTTAGGCTTAGGGTTAGGCTCAGCATGAGGTTGAGGGTGAGGTTTAGGGTTAGGGTGATTGTTAGGTTTATGGTTAGGGTGGGGGTTAGGATGAGGTTTATGGTTAGGGTGAGGATGATGGTAAGGGTAAAGTTGAGATTTAGGCTAAGGGTGAGGGTTAAGATAAAGGTGAGGTTTAGGGTTAGGTTTAGGGTAAGTGTTAGGGTTAGAGTGAGGGCTAGATTGAGGATTAGGGTTAGTGTGAGGTTTAGGGTGAGGATGAGGGTTAGGGTTAGGGTAAGGGTGGGGGTAGGTCTTAGGTTTGAGGTGAGGGCTAGGGTGAGGTTTAGGGTTAGAGTTAGGGTTATTATTAGGGTTAGGTTTAGGATTAGGGTGAGGGTTAGGGTTAGTGTGAGGGTTAGTGATAGGGTTAGGGTTAGTGTTTTGGGGGAGAGTAAGTGTTAGGGTGAGGGTTAGGGTTAGGGTAAGAGTTATGTTTAGGCTGAGGTGAGGGTTAGGTTTAGAGTTATGGTTATTGTTAGGTTTAGGGTTAGGTTTACAGTTACGGTGAGGTTGAGGGTGAGGGTTAGGGTTAGGGTTAGGGTGAGGTTTAGTGTTAGGGTTAGAGTTAGAGTTAGGGTTAGGGTGAGGGTGAGGTTTAAGGGTAGAATTAGGTTTAGGTGAGGGTTAGGGTGAGGGTTAGGGTTACGGAGAGGGCTAGGGTGGGGGTGACTGTAAGGGTAAAGATGAGGGTTAGGCTGAGGATGAGCGTTACGATAAAGATGAAGGTGAGCGTTAGGTTTAGTGTTAGGGTGAGGATGAGGATTAGATTGAGGATTAGTGTTAGGGTTAGTTTGAGGTTTAGGGTGAGGATGATAGGGTTAGGGTGAGTGGTAGGGTGATTTTGAGGGTTAGGGTTAGTGTTAGGGTGAGGTTTAGGCTTAGAGTGATTTTTAGGGTAAGTGTGGGCGGTAGTTTTAGCGTTAGGGTTAGTGTTAGAGTGAGGGTAAATATTAGCATGAGGGTTACGGTTAGGGTGAGGGTTATGGTTAGGGTGAGGGTTAGGGTTACGGTTAGGGTTAGGGTTAGGGTTAGGGTTAGGGTTAGGGTTAGAGTTATGGTGAGGGTGAGGGTGCGGGTTAGGGTTAGGTTAGGGTTAGGGTTATTGTTAGGGTTAGGGTTAGAATTATGGTGAGGGTGAGGGTCCGGGTGAGGGTTAGGTTTAGGGTTAGGGTGGGGTTTAGGGTTTGGGTTAGGGTGAAGATGAGGGTGAGGTTTAGGGTTAGATATAGTGTTAGGGGGAGGGTTAGGGTGATGGTTAGTTTTAGGGTTATTGTTAGGGTTAAGTTGAGGGTAAGGGTTAGGGTTAGGCTTAGGGTTAGGGTTAGAGTGAAGTTTAGGGTTAGCGTTTGGGTTAGGGTTAGAGTTACTGTGAGGGTGAGGGTGCGGGTGAGTGTGGGGGTTATTGTTAGGTTTAGGGTTAGGCTTAGGTTTAGGCTTAGGATTAGGCTGAGTGTGAGGGTGGGGATGAGGGTTAGGGATAGGGTGAGGTTTTTGGTTAGGGTTATAGGGAGGGTTAGGATGAGGGTTAGGGTTAGGATTAGAATTAGGGTGAGAGCTAGGATGAGGGTGAGTTTTAGGGTTAGGGTGATGTTTAGGGTTCGGGTTTGGGTTAGCATTAGCGTTACTGTGAGGGTGAGGGTGCGGGTGAGTGTGAGGGTGAGGGTGAGGCTTAGGATTAGTGTTAGGGTTAGTGTTAGGGTGAGAGTTAGGGTTCAGTTTAAGTTTAGGGTTAGGGTGAGGGTTAGCGTTAGGCTTAAGTTGAGCGTGAGGGTTAGGGTTAAGTTGAGGGTAAGGGATAGGGTTAGGGTTAGGGTGAGATTTTGAGTTAGGGTTAGGGTGAGGGTTAGGATGAGGATTAGGGTGATTTTTAGGGTTAGTGTGAGCGGTAGTGTTAGCGTTATGGTTAGTGTAAGCGTGAGGGTAAATATTACAATGAGGGTTAGGGTTACGGTGAGGGTTAGGGTTAGGGTTAGGATTATTGTTAGGGTTAGGGTTATATGGTTACGGTGAGGGTGAGGGTGTGGGTTAGGTTTAGGGTTAGGATGAGGTTTAGGTTTCGGGTTCGTGTTAGAGTTTGGGTTAGGGTAAGGGTGAGGTTTAGGGTTAGAGTTAGGGTTAGTGTTAGGGTTCGGGATAGGGTGAGGGTTAGGCTTAGGCTTAGGCTTAGGCCGAGCATGAGGGGGAGGGTTAGGGTTCGGGTTAGGCTGAGGTTTAGGGTTAGGGTTAGGGTTAGGGTTAGGGTTTGTGTTAGGGTTAGGGTTAGATATAGGGTTACGGTGAGGGTTAGGGTTAGGTTTAGGGTTTGTGATAGGGTTAGGGTTAGGGTTACGGTGAGGGTTAGGGTTGGGTTAGGCTTATGGTTAGGGTGAGGGTTAGGGTTATGTTTTGGGTTAGGGTGAGGGTGAGGCTGAGGATTAGGTTTAGGTTTAGGGTTTGGTTTAGGGATAGGGTTTGTGTTAGGGTTAGGGTTACGGTTAGGGTTACGGTGAGGGTTAGGTTTTTTTTTAGGGTCAGGGTTAGGGTTAGGGTTCTGGAGAAGGTTAGGTTTAGGGTTAGGGTTAGGGTTAAGTTAGCGTTAGGCTGAGGGTGAGGGTGGGGGTGAGGATTAGGTTTATGGTTATGGTTAGGGTTAGGGTTAGGGTGAGGGTGAGTTGAGGGTTAGGTTGAGGGTTAGGCTGAGGCTTAGGGTTAGGCTGAGGGTGAGGGTGGGGTTGAGTATTAGGGTTAGAGTGATGGTTACGGTTAGGGTTAGGGTTATTGTTAGGGTTAGGGTTAGAGTTATGGTGAGAGTGAAGGTGTGGGTGAGGGTTAGGGTTTGGGTTAGGGTGGGGTTTAGGGTTAGGGTTAGGGTGAGGGTGAGGGTGAGGTTTAGGGTTAGATATAGGTTTAGGGGAGGGTTAGGTTGAGGGTTAGGTTTAGGGTTATTGTTAGGGTTAGGGTGAGCGTGAGGATTAGGGTTAGGCTTAGGGTTAGGGATAGAGTGAGGTTTAGGGTTTGGGTTCGGGTTAGAGTTACTGTGAGGGTGAGGGTGCGGGTGAGAGTGAGGGTTAGATTGAGGATTAGTTTTAGGGTTAGAGTAAGGTTTATTTTGAGTATGAGGGTTAGGGTTAGGGTGAGGGCTAAGGTGAGGCTGAGGGTTAGGTATAGGGTTAGGTTGAGGTTTAGGGTTAAGGTGGTGGTTAGGGTTAGTGTGAGGGTTACTGTTAGGATTAGGGTTAGTTTTAGTGTGAGGTTAAGGGCTAGAGTTAGCGTTAGGGTGAGGGTGAGGTTTAGGTTTATAGTTAGGTTGGGGGGAGGGTTAGGTGAGGGTTAGGGTTAGGTTTAGTGTTAGTTTTAGGGTTAGGGTTAGGGTGAGGTTGAGTGTGAGGGTTGGGTTAGGGTTAGGCTTAGGCTTAGGGTTAGGCTGAGGGTGAGGGTGAGGGTTAGGTTTAGGGTGAGGTTTAAGGTTAGGATTAGGGTGAGGGATAGAATGAGCTTTAGGCTTAGGATTAGGGTTAGGATGAGGGCAAGGGTGAGTGTGAGGGTTAGGGTTAGCATTATGGCAAGGTTTAGGATTAGGGTTAGGTTTAGGGTTAGGGTGAGTGTTAGGGTTAGGGTTACGGTGAGGTTGAGGTTTTGGGTTAGGGTGAGGGTTAGGGTTAGGGTTAGGGTTAGGGTGAGGGTGAGGGTTAGGATTAGGGTTAAGTTTAGGGTTATTGTTAATGTTATGGTTAAGTTTTCGGTAAGGGTGAGGCTGAGGGTGAGGGTTAGGGTTAGGGTTAGGGTTAGGGTGAGGGTGAGGGTGAGGTTTAGGGTTAATATGAGCATGAGGTTTAGGGTTAGAGTAAGGGTTAGGGGGCGTGTTAGGGTGAGGGTTAGGGTTAGGTTTAGTGTTAGGGTTAGGATTATTGTTAGGGTTAGGATTAGAGTTATTGTGAGGGTGAGGGTGAGGGTGACTTTTAGGGTTAGGGTGATGGCGAGGTTTAGGGTTAGAGTTAGTGTTAGGGGGACAGTTAGGTGAGGGTTATGGTTAGGTTTAGTGTTAGGGTTAGGGTTAGGGTGAGGGTTAGTTTGAGGTTTAGGTTTAGGGTTAGGGTTAGGTTTAGGATTAGCGTTATGGTGAGGGTGAGTGTGAGGTTTAGGGTTAGGTTTAGGCTTAGGCTTAGGTTTAGGCTGTGGGTGAGAGTGGGGATGAGGATTAGTTTTTGGGTGATGGTTAGGGTTAATGTTAGGTTTAGTGTTATGATTAAGGTTAGGGTTAGGATTAGGCTTAGGGTGAGGGCTAGGGTGAGGGTGAGGTTTAGTGTGAGTTTTTGGCTTAGCCTGTAGGGTTAGGCTGATGGTTAGGTTGAAGGTGAGTGTTAGGGTTAGGGTGATGGTCAGGATTATGGTCAGGGTGAAGGTTAGGATGAGGGTTAGGGTTAGGGTGAGGGTGACGGTAAGAGTAAAGCTGCGGGTTAGGCTGAGAGTGAGGATTAAGGTAAGGTCTAGGTTTAGGGTTAGGGTTAGGGTTAGGGTGAGGGTGAGGTTAAAATTGATGCTTAGGTTTAGGGTTAGTGTGAGGTTTAGAATGAGGATGAGGGTTAGGGTTCGAGTGAGGGCTAGGTTGAGGGTTAAGATTAGGGTTATTCTTAGGGTGAGGTTTAATGTTAGGGTGATGGTTAGGGTTAGTGTGAGTGTTAGTGTTAGGGTTAGGGTTAGTGTTAGGGTGAGGGTAAGTGTTAGTTTCAGGGTTAGGTATAGGGTGAGGGTTATGGTTAGAATGAGGGTAAGGCTTAGGTTTAGGGTTATTGTTAGGTTAGGGTTAGGGTTACATTTATGGTGAGGGTGAGGGTTAGGGTTATGGTGTGGTTTATGTTTAGGGTTAGGATTAGAGTTAGGATTAGGGTGAGGGTGAAGTTTAGGGTTAGAGTTAGCGTTTGTGATAGGGTTAGGGTGAGGGTGAGGGTCAGTGTGAGTGTTAGGGTTAGGCTTAAGCTTAGGGTTAGGCTTAGGCTTAGACCGAGCCTGAGTGTGAGGGTTATGTTTAGGGTTAGGGTGAGGCTTAGGTTTAGGGTTAGGGTGAGAGTTAGGGTGAGGGTTAGTGATAATGTTAGGGGTAGGGTTAAGGTGAGGGTGACAGTAAGGGTAAAGGTGAGGGTTAGGATCAGGTTTAGATTGAAGGTGAGTGTGAGGGTTATGGTTAGGGGTAGGGTTACGCTTAGGGTTAGGGGGAGAGTTAGGTTTAGGGTTAGGGTTAGTGTTAGTGTTAGGGGTAGGGTTAGGGTGAGGGTTAGGGTGAAGGTGAGGATTAGGGTTAGGATTAGGATTAGGATTAAGTTGAGGGTGAGTGTTAGGGTTAGTGTTAGGGTTAGGGTTAGGTTGAGTGTGAGGGTTAGGTTTCGGGTTAGGGTGAGGTTTAGGGTTAGGCTTAGTGTTAGGGGTAGGGTTAGGTTGAGGGTTAGGATGAGGGTGAGGGTTAGGGTTAGGGTTAGGATTACGATTAGGGGTAGTGTTAGGGTGAGTGCTTCGGTTAGGCTTAGGTTTAGGATTAGGCTTAGCATTAAGCTGAGGGTGATGGTGAGGTTTAGGGTTAGGGTGAGATTCAGGGTGAGGGTGAGGGTTAGGCTTAGGGTTACGATTAAGATTATGGTAAGGGTTAGGTTGAGTGTGAGGGTTAGGGTTAGGGTTAGGGTGACAGTATGTATTAGGGTGAGGGTTATATTTAGAGTGAAGAATATGGTTAGGATGAGGGTTAGGGTTAGGGTTATTGTTAGGGTTAGGATTGGGGTTATGGTTACGGTCAGGATCAGGGTTGAGGTTTAGGTTTAGGGTTAGGGTTAGAGTTTGGGTTAGGGTTAGGGTTAGTGTTAGGTCTATGGTTAGGTTGTGGTTTAGGGTGAGGTTGAGGGTTAGGGTTAAGGTTAGGTTTAGGACTAGGGTTAAGGTGAGGGTGAGTGTGAGGGTTAGGATTAGGGTTTGGGTTAGCATTAGAGTTAGGGTGAGGGTGAGGATGAGAGTTAGGGTTAGGGTGAGGGTTGGGGTTAGGGTTAGAGTAACGGTTAGGGTGAGGGTTAGGCTTAGGCTTAGGTTTAGGGTGTGGGTTAGGGTGAGGGTGAGAGTTAGGGTGAGGGTTAGGCTGAGGGTGACGGTGAGGGTTAGTGTTAGGGTTAGGGCTGGGGTTAGGCTTAGGCTTAGTATTAGGCGGAGGGTGAGGGTGAGGGTGAGCTTTAGGGTTAGCTGAGGGCGAGTTTTAGGGTTAGATTAAGCATTAGATTGAGGGCTAGTTTGAGGGTTAGGGTTAGGGTTAATGTTAGGTTTAGGGTGATGGTGAGTGTGAGGGTTAGGTTTAGTCTTAGTCTTAGGCTTAGGCTCAAGGCCAAGCATGAGGTTGAGTGTGAGGGTTAGGTATAGTGTCAGGGTTAGGGTTTTAGGGTTAGGGTGAGGGTTATGATGAGGTTTAGGGTTAGGATGAGGGTTAGGGTGAGGGCTAGAGAGAGGGTGAGCCTTATGGTTAGCATTAGGGTGAGGTTTAGGGTTTGGGTTATTGTTAGTGTTAGGGTTAGAGTTAAGTTCAGAGTTAGGGTGAGGGTGAGGATTAGGTTTAGGGTTAGGGTGAGATTTAGGGTTACGGTTAGGGTGAGGGTGAGGGTTAGGGTTAGGGTTAGGGTGAGTTTTAGGATGAGGTTTAGGGTTAGGATTAGGGTTAGGGTAAGGGCTAGGGTGAGGTTTAGTGTTAAAGTTAGGGTTAGGGGGAGGGTTAGGGTGAGGGTTAGGGTTAGGTTTATTGTTAGGGTAAGGGTGAGGGTTAGGTTGATGTTTAGGGATAGGTTTAGGGTTAGGATTAGGGTTAGGGTGAGGCTGATTGTGAGGGTTAGGGCTATGATTAGGCTTCGGCTTAGACTAAGGCTGAGGGTGAGTGTGGGGTTGAGGATTAAGATTAGGGTGATAGTTAGGGTTATGGTTAGTGTTATTGTTTGGGTTAGGGTTAGAGTTACTGTGTGGGTGAGGGTGCGGGTGAGGTTTAGGTGTACGGTGAGGTTTGGGGTTATGGTTACGGTTTGTGTTAAGGTGAGGGTGAGGGTGAGGTTTAGGGTTAGAGTTGGGATTAGGGGGAGGATTAGGGGGGAGGTTTACTGTTAGGGTTAGTGTTATGGTTTGGGTGAGGCTTAGGATTAGGGTTAGGGTTATTATTAGGGTAAGGTTTATGTTTATGGTTATGGTTAGGTTGAGGGTTAGAGTTAGGGTTAGGGTGAGTTTTAGGGTTTGAGTTAGGGTGAGGGTGAGGGTGAGGTTTAGGGTTAGAGTCAGGGTTAGGATCAGCATTAGGTTGAGGGTTAGGTTTAGAGTTAGGATTAGGGTTAGGGAGAATGTGAGTGTGTGAGATAGGGTTAGATTTAGGTTTGGGCTTAGGGTTAGGCTGAGGAAAAGTGTGTGTGTGTTAGGGTTAGGGTTAGGTTTAGGTTTAGGCTTAGGCTGAGAGAGAGGGTGAGGGGTAGGGTTACGGTTAGGGTTAGGGTTAGGGTTAGTGTGAGAGTTATGGTTCGGGTTAAGTTTAGGGTTAGGGTGAAGGTTTGGGTAAGGGTTACTGTGAGGGTGAGGGTGAGGGTTAGGTTGAGGGTTAGGGTAAGGGTTAGGGTTAGGGTCAGGGTGAGGGTGAGGGTTAGGGTTAGGTTTAGGGTGAGGGTTAGGTTTAGGATTAGGGTTAGAGTGAGGCTAAGGGTGAGGTTTAGAGTTAGGGTTAGTGTTAGATTTAGGGTTAGGGTGACGTAAGGGTTAGGCTTAGGGTTAGGATTAGGATTAGGGTAAGGTTTAGGTGAGTGTGAGGGTTAGGGTTAGGGTTAGGGTTAGGCTTAGGGTTAGGCTGAGGGTGAGGGTGAGGTTGAGGTTTAGGGTTAGGGGGATGGTTAGGGTTAGGGTGAGGGTGCGGTTTAGGGGTAGAATTAGGGTTATGGTGAGGTTTAGGGTGATTGTTAGGGTTAGTGTGAGCGGTAGTGTTAGCGTTAGGGTTAGTGTTAGGGTGAGGGTAAATATTAGGCTGAGGGTTAGGCTTAGGGTGAGGGTTAGGGTTAGGGTTAGGTTTATACGGGTACGGTGAGGGTGAGGGTGTGGGTTAGGTTTAGGGTTAGGATGAGGTTTAGGTTTCGGGTTCATGTTAGCGTTAGGGTTAGGGTGAGGGTGAGGTTTAGGGTTAGAGTTAGGGTTAGTGTTAGGGTTAGGGATAGGGTGAGGGTTAGGGTTAGTCTTAGGATTAGGCTTAGGCTTAGGCCGAGCATGAGGGGGAGGGTTAGGGTTCGGTTAGGGTGAGGTTTAGGGTTAGGGTTAGCGAGAGTGTTAGGATGAGGTTTACAGTTAGGATTAGGTTTAAGGTGAGGGCTAGGGTGAGGGTTAGGGTGAGGGTTAGGGTTAGGATAGGCTTAGGTATATGATTTGGGTTAGGGTGAGGGTGAGTGTGAGGGTTAGGGTTGGGTTAGGCTTAGGGTTAGTGTGAGGGTTAGGGTTATGTTTTGGGTTAGGGTGAGGGTGAGGCTGAGGATTAGGTTTAGGTTTAGGGTTTGGTTTGGGGTTAGGGTTTGTGTTAGGGTTAGGGATAGGGTTAGGGTTATGGTGAGGGTTAGGGTTTGTGTTAGGGTTAGGGTTAGCGTTAGGGTTACGGTGAGGGTTAGGGTTAGGGTTAGGGTTCAGTTAGGGTTAGGCTGAGGGTGAGGGTTGGGTTGAGGATTAGGGTTAGGGTTAAGGTTAGGGTTAGGGTTAGGTTAGGGTTAGGATTATTGTTAGTGTTATGGTGAGGGTTAAGTTTGCAGGTAGGGTGAGGCTGAGGGTGAGGGTTATGGTTAGGTTGAGGGTTAGGGTTAGGGTTACTGTTATTGTTAGGGTTAGTGTTAGAGTTACAGTGAGGTTGAGGGTGAGGGTGAGGATTAGGGTTAGGGTTAGTATTAGGATTAAGTTTAGGGTTAGGTTTAGGGTGAGGGTGAGGTTTATGGTTAGAGTTAGGGTTTGGGGGAGGGTTACGGTGAGGTTTAGGGTTAGGGTTAGTGTTAGGGTTAGGGTGAGGGTGAGGGTTAGGTTGAGGTTTAGAGATAGGATTACCTTTAGGACTAGGGTTAGGGTGAGGGTGAGTGTGAGGGTTAGGCTGAGGCTTAGGCTGAGGCTGAGGGTTAGGCTGAGGGTGAGGTTGGAGGAGAGTATTAGGGTTAGGGTGATGGTTCGGGTTAAGGTTAGTGTAATTGTTAGTGTTAGGGTTAGAGTTACAGTGAGGGTGAGGGTGCGGGTGAGGGTTAGGTTTAGATTTAGGGTGGGGTTTAGGGTTAAGGTTAGGGTTAGAATGAGGGTGAGCTTTAGAATTAGGGTTAAGGTGAGGGAAAGGGTAAGGGTGAGGTTTGGGGTTAGGTTTAGGGTGAGATTTAGGTTTAAGGTGAGGGTTAGGGTTAGTGTGAGGTTTAGTGTTAGGATTAGGATTAGTGTTAGGGTGAGGGTAAGTGTTAGGGTGAGGGTATGGGTTAGGGTGAGGGTAATGGTTAGGGTGAGGTTTAGGATTAGGGTTAGCGTTATTGTTAGGATTAGGTTTAGTGTTAAGGTTAGGTTGAGAATGAGGGTGAGGTTTAGGGTTAGGGTTAGGGTGAGGTTTAGGGTTTGGGTTAGTGTTAGAGTTAGGGTTAGGGTGAGGGTGAGGTTTAAGGTTAGAGTAAGGGTTAGGGTGAGGGTTGGGTTGAGGGTTAGGGTTAGGGTTATTGTTAGGGTTAAGGTTAGGGTGAGAGTTAGGGGTGGGTTAGGGTTAGGGATAGGATTAGGTTTAGGGTGAGGGTAAGTGTTTGTGTTAGGGTTAGGTTTAGTTTTAGGCTTAGGGTTAGGCTGAGGGTGAGGTTGAGGGTGAGGGTTAAGTTTAGGGGAAGGGTTAGGATTAGGGTTAGGGTTAGGATTAGGGTTAGGGTAAGGGCTAGTGTGAGATTTAGGGTTAGCGTTAGGGTGAAGCTTAGGGTTAGGTTAGGGTTAAGGGTAGGGTGAGGGTGAGGTTTAGGGTTAGAGTTAGGGTTAGGCTGAGGCTGAGGGTGAGGGTTAGGGTTAGGGTTAGTGTTAGGTTTAGGGTTAGGGTTAGGGTGAATGTTAGGCAGTGGGTGAGGGTAGGGTTAGGGTTAGGATTAGGATTAGGTTTAGGGTTAGGGTGAGTGTGAGGGTTAGGGTTAGAGTTAGGGTTAGGCTTAGGGTTAGGCTGAGGGTTAGGGTGAGGGTGAGGGTTAGGGTTAGGGTCAGGGTTAGTTTTAGGGTAATGGGGATTGTTAGGATGAGGATTAGGGTTAGGATTAGAGTTAGGGTGAGGGCTAGGGGAGGGTGAGGTTGAGGTTTAGGGTTAGGGTAAGGTTTAGGTTTAGGGTTAGGTTTAGGGGTAGGGTGAGGGTGAGGTTTAGGGTTAGAGTTAGGGTTAAGGTGAGGCTGAGGGTGAGGGTTATGCTTCGGGTTAGCATTAATATTAGGGTCAGGTTTAGGCGGAGTCTTAGGATGAGGGTTAGTTTTAGGATTAGGGTTAGGGTGAGCATGATAGTGAGGGTGAGGGTTAGATTGAGGATTAGTGTTAGGGTTAGTGTGAGGTTTACAGGGAGGATGAGTGTTAGGGTTAGGGTTAGGGCTAGGGTTAGGTTGAGGTTTAGGGTTAGTGTTAGAGTGAGGTTTGGGGTTAGGGTGATGGATAGTGTTAGTTTGAGGCTTAGTGTTCGGGTTACGGTTATTGTTAAGGTGAGGATAAATGTTAGGGTGAGGGTTAGGTTTAGGGTTAGGGTAATGGTTAGGGTTAGTGTTAGGGTTAGGTTTAGTGGTTTTGTTAGGTTTAGGGTTAGGGTTAAGGTTACTGTGAGGGTGAGGGTTAGGTTTAGGGTTAGGATTAGGATTAGGGTTAGGGTTAGGTTGAGGGTGTTAGGGTGAGGGTTAGGGTTACGGTGAAGGTTATGCTTAGGTTGAAGTTCAGGGTTAGGGTTAGGGTTACGTTGAGCATGAGGGTTAGGCGTAGGTTGAGGGTTAGGGTTGGGGTTCAGGTTAAGGTGAGGTTAGGGTTAGAGTTAGTGTGAGGGTAGTGTTAGGGTTAGGGTTAGTGTTAGGGTGAGGGTAAGTGTTAGGTTGAGGTTTAGGGTTAGGGTGAGGATTATGATTAGGGTGAGTGTTAGGGTTATTGTTAGGGTTAGGTTTAGGTTTAGAGTTAGGGTTAGGGTTATTGTGAGATTTAGGGTTGGATTTAGGTTTAGTGTTAGGGTTAGTGTTAGGGTGAGGGTTAGACTTAGGCTTAGGCTTAGGCTTAGGCTTAGGCAGAACATGAGGGTGAGGGTTAGGGTTAGGGTTAGGGTGAGGGTTAGGGTTATGGTTAGTGTCAGGTTTAGGATGAGCTTTAGGGTTAGCTTTAGGGTTAGGGTGAGGGCTAAGTTGAGGGTTAGGGTTAGTGTTAGGGCTAGGGATAGGGTTATGTTTACGAATAGGGTTAGGGTGAGGGTGAGTGTGAGGCTTAGTGTTAAGGTTAGGGTTAGGCTTAGAGTTAGGGTGAGGGTTAGGGTTTGGGTTATAGGGTGCAGGTGAGGCTGAGGTTTAGGGTTAGGTTTAGGTTTAGATTTAGGGTTAGGTTTAGTGTTAGGGTTAGTGTTAGTGTTAGGGTTAGGTTTAGGCTTAGGGTTAGGGTTAATGTTAGTGTTATGGTTAGGGTTAAGTTTGCAGTGCGGGTGAGGCCGAGGGTGAGGTTTAGAGTTAGGGCTAGGGTTAGGGTTAGTATTATTGTTAGGGTTAGGGCTAGAGTTATGGTGAGGTTGAAGGTGAGGGTGAAGGTTAGGGTTAGGTTGAGTTTTAGGGTTAGGATTAGGATTAGGGTGAGGTTGAGTTTTAGGGTTAGATTTAGGTTTAGGGTTAGGGTTAAGGTGAGGTTTCCGGTTAGGGTTAGTGATGGGGTTATGATGAGGGTTAGGTTTAGGTTTAGAGTTAGGGTTAGGGTGAGGCTGAGTGTGAGGGTTAGGGTTAGTGTTAGGTTTAGGGTTAAGGTTAGGGTGAGGGTTAGGGTGAGGGTGAGGTGAGGGTTAAGGTTAGGATTAGGATTAGGGTTAGATTTAGGGTGAGTGTGAGGGTTAGGGTTACGGTTAGTATTAGGGTTAGGCTTAGGGTTAGGCTGAGGGTGAGTGTGAGTGTGAGGCTTAGGGTTAGGGTGAAGGTTAGGGTTAGGGTTATGGGGAGGGTTAGGATGATTGTTAGGGTTAGGATTAGGGTTAGGTTGAGGGCTAGGGTGAGGGTGAGGTTTAGCGTTAGGGTTAGGGTTAGGGTGAGGGTGAGTTTTAGGGTTAGAGTTAGGCTTAAGTTGAGGCTGAATGTGAGTGTGAGGGTTAGGGTTAATATTAGGATTAGGGTAAGGGTTAGGGTTAGGGTTAGGATTATGCTTAGGGTTACACTGAGGGTGAGGGTGAGGGTGAGAGTAAGGGTTAGGATTAGGGTTAGTGTGAGGGTGAGTGTGTGTGTTAGAGTTGGGTTTAGGGTTATGCTTTGGGTTAGGATGAGTGTGAGGTTGAGGGTGATGGTTTGGGTTAATGTCAGGATTAAGGTAAGGGTTACAGGGAGGGTTAGGATGAGGGTTAGGGTTAGGATTAGTGTTAGGGTGAGGACTAGGCTGAGGGTGACCTTTAGGTTTAGGGTTAGGTTGAGAGTTATGGATAGGGTTAGGGTGAGAGTTAGGATTCGTTTTAAGTTTATGTTTAGGGTGAGGGTTAGGGTAAGTGTTAAGGTGAGGTTGAGGGTGAGGGTTAGGGTTAGGTTGAGGTTTAGGGTTAGGATTAGGGTTAGGGTGAGGGTGAGGGTGAGTGTTAGGGTTAGTGTTAGGGTGAGGGTTAGGATGATGTTTAGGATTAGGTTTAGGGTGAGGGCTAGGCTGAGGGTGAGGTTTAGGGTTAGGTTTAGTGTGAGGTTTAGGTTTAGGGTTAGGGTTAGGTTTAGGGTGAGGGTGAGGTTTAGGTTTAGAGTTAGGGTAAGGGTGAGGCTGAGGTTGAGGGTTAAGTTTAGGGTTAGTGTTAGAGTTAGGGTTAGGGTGAGGGTTAATGTGAGGGTGAGGGTTAGGCTTACGGTTAGGATTAGGTTTAGGGTAATGTTTAGGGTGAGTGTGAGGTATAGTGTTAGGGTTGGGCTTAGGCTTAGAATTAGGTTGAGGGAGAGGATGAGGGTGAGGTTTAGCTTTAGGTTGAGGGTTAGGTTTAGGGTTAGCTTGAGAGTTAGGTTTCAGTTTAAGTTTAGAGTTAGGGTGAGGGTTAGGTTTAGGGAACTGTGAGGGTGATGATTAGGGTTAAGTTGAGAGTTAGGTTTAGGGTTAGGGTTAGGGTGAGGGTTTGGATTAGGATTAGGGTGAATGTTAGGATGAGGATTAGGCTTACAATTAGGGTTAGGTTGAGGGCTAGGGTGAGGGTGAGGATTAGGATTAGTGTTAGTGTAAGGTTTAAGGTTAGGGTCAGGTTTAGGGTGAGGGTTAGGATGAGGGTTAGGGTTATGGTGAGGGTGAGGGTTAGGGTTAGGGTGAGGGTTAGGGTTAGGATTTTAGGGTTAGGGTGAGGGTGAGTGTTAGCTGTAGGGTTAGTGTTAGGGTTAGGTTTAGGGTTAGGATTAGTGTTATTGTTAGGGTTAGGGTTAGATTTATGGTGATGGTGAGAGTGATGGTGAGGGTGAGGTTTAAGTTTAGGTTTAGGGTGAGGTTTAGGTTTGGGGTTAGGTTTAGGGTTAGGGTGAGGGTGAGGTTTAGGGTTAGTTGGAGCATTAGGTCGAGGGTTAGGTTGAGGCTTAGTTTTAGGGTTAAGGTTAGGGTGAGGGTTAGGTTGAGGTTTAGGGTTAATGTTAGAGTTAGTTTTAGGATTAGGGTTAGGGTGAGGGTGTGAGGGTTAGGGTTAGGTTTAGTATTAGGCTTAGGGTTAGGCTGAGGGTGAGGGTGGGGGTGAGGATTAGAGTTAGGGTGATGTTTAGGGTTAGGGTTAGGGTGAGGGTTAGGATGAGGGTTAGGATTAGGGTTAGGGTGAGGAGTAGGGTGAGGGTGTGGGTTAGGGTAAATGTTAGGCTTAGGTTTAGGCTGAGGATTTGGTTGAGGATAAGGGTTAGGGTGAGTTTTAGTGTTAGGGTTAGTATTAGAGTTAGGGTTAGAGTGAGGGTGAGGTTTAGGGGTAGAGTTAGGGTTAGGGTTAGGGTTAGGTTTAGGGTCAGGGTTAGGGTGGGGGTTACAGTAAAGGTAAAGGTGAGGGTTAGACTAAGGGTAAGGGTTAATGTAATGGTGAGGGTTAGGGTCAGGGTGAGGGTTAGGGTTAGGGTTAGAGTGAGGGTGAGGGTTAGATTGAGGATAAGTGTTAGGGTTAGTGTTAGGGTGAGCTTAGGGTTTGGGTGAGGGTTATGGTTAGGGTGAGGGTGAGGGTTAGGGTTATTGTTAGCGTTAGGGTTAGGCTTATGGTGAGGGTAAGTCTTAGGATGAGGGTTAGGGTTAAGGTGAGGATTATGGTTATGGTTAGGGTTAGGGTTGTTGTTAGGGTTAGAATTACAGTTAGAGTTAGGTTTAGGGTGAGGGTAAGGGTGAGATTTAGGGTTCGAGTTAATGTTAGTGTTAGGTTTAGGGTTAGGGTTCGGGTTAGGTTGCGGGTTAGGGTTATGATTAGTGTCAGGTTTAGGATGAAGTTTAAGGTTAGGGTTAGGGTGAGGGTGAGGGGTAGGGTTAGGGTAAGTGTTAGGGTTAGGGATAGGGTTAGGTTTAGGTTTAGGGTTAGGGTGAGGGTGAGTGTGAGGCTTAGGTTTAGGGTTAGGGTTAGGCTTAGAGTTAGAGTGACGGTTAGGGTGTGGTTTAGGGTGCAGGTGAGGTTGAAGATTAGGGTTAGGTTTAGGGTTAGATTCAGGGTTAGGTTTAGGTTTGGGGTTAGTGTTAGTGTTAGTGTTAGGGTTAGGTTTAGGGTTAGGCTGAGGGTGATTGTGGGGGTGAGGATTAGACTTAGAGTTAGGTTTAGGTTTATGGTTAGGGTTAATGTTATTGTTATGTTTAGGGTTAAGTTTGCGGTGAGGGTGAGGATGAGGGTGAGGGTGAGGGTTAGGGTTAGGGTTAGTATTATTGTTAAGGTTAGGGCGAGAGTTACAGTGAGGTTGAGGGTGAGGGTGAAGTTTAGGGTTAAGGTAAGTTTTAGGGTTAGGGTTAGGGTTAGGGTGAGGGTGAGGGTGAGGTTTAGGGTTAGAGTTAGGGTTAGGGTTAGGGTTAGGGTGAGGTTTCGGGTTAGGGTTAAGGTTGGGGTTATGGTGAAGGTGAGGTTTAGGGTTAGAGTTAGGGTTAGGGTGAGGCTGAGGGCGAGGGTTAGGGTTAGGGTTAGTGTTAGGCTTAGGGTTAGGTTTAGGGTGAGTGTTAGGGTGAGGGTTAGGGTGAGGGTGAGTTTTAGGATTAGAGTTAGGCTTAAGGTGAGGCTGAGGGTGAGGGTGAGGGTTAGGGTTAGGATTAGGTTTAGGGTAAGGGTTAGGGTGAGTGTGAGTGTTAGGATTAGGGTTAGGATTAGGCTTAGGATTACACTGAGGTTGAGGCTCAGGGTGAGGGTAAGGGTTAGGTTTAGGGTTAGGGTGAGGGTGAGGGTTATGGTAAGGGTTAGGGGGAAGTTTAGGATGAGGGTTAGGGTTAGGATTAGGGTTAGGGTGAGGTCTAGGGTGAGGGTGAGGTTTAGGGTTAGGGTTAGGGTGAGCTTTAGGGATAGGGATAGGGTTAGGGTGATAGTTAGGATTTGTGTTAATTATATGTATTGGGTGAGAGTTAGGTAAGGGTTACGGTGAGGGTGAGGGTGAGGGTTAGGTTTAAGTTGAGGGGTAAGGTTAGGATTAGGGTTTGGGTGAGGGGTAGGGTGAGGGGTAGGGTTATTGTTAGGGTGAGGGTTAGGATGAGGGTTAGGATTAGGCTTAGGGTGAGGGCTAGGCTGAGGGTGAGGTTTAGGGTTAAGATTAGGGTGAGGTTTAGGATTAGGGTTAGGGTGAGAGTGAGGTTTAGGTTTAGAGTTAGGGTAAGGGTGAGGCTGAGGATGAGGGTTAGGGTTAGAGTTAGTGTTAGAGTTAGTATTAGGGTGAGGGTTAAGGAGAGTGTGAGGGTTAGGCTTAGTGTTATATTTAGGTTTAGGGTAATGTTTAGGGTGAGTGTGAGGTATAGGGTTAGGGTTAGGCTTAGGCTTAGGGTTAGGCTGAGGGAGAGGGTGAGGGTTAGCTTTAGGTTGACGGTTAGGGTTAGGGTTAGCTTAAGAGTTATGTTTCAAGTTAAGTTTAGGGTTAGAGTGAGGGTTAGGATTAGGGTTATGGTGAGGGTGATGTTTAGGGTTAGGTTGAGAGTTTGCGTTAGGGTTAGGGTGAGGGTTAGGGTTAGGGTTAGAGTGAGGTTTAGGATGAGGATTAGGTTTACGATTAGTGTTAGGTTGAGGGCTAGGGTGAGGGTGAGGCTTAGGGTTAGAGTTAGGGTAAGGTTTAAGGTTAGGGGTTGGTTTAGGGTGAGGGTTAGGATGAGTGTTAGGGTTACGGTGAGGGTGAGGGTTAGGGTTAGGGTGAGGGTTAGGGTTAGGATTAGGGTTAGGTTGAGGGTGAGATTTAGCATTAGGGTTAGGGTTAGGGTTAGGTTTAGGGTTAGGATTAGTGGTATTGTTAGGGTTAGGGTTTGAGTTATGGTGAGGGTGAGGGTGAGTGTGAGGGTGAGGGTTAGGTTTAGGGTTAGGGTGAGGTTTAGGTTTAGGGTTAGTTGGAGGCTTAGGTCGAGGGTTAGGTTTAGGGTTCGTTTAGGGTTAAGTAAGGGTGAGGGTTAGGTTGAAGTTTAGGATTACTATTAGAGTTAGGGTTAGGAATAGGTTTAGGCTGAGGGTGAGGGTGGGGGTGAGGATAAGAATTAGGGTGATGGTTAGGGTTAGGGTTAGTTTGTGAATTAGGATGAGGGTTAGGGTTAGGATTAGGTTTCAGGTGAGGGCTAGGGTGAGGGTGTGGGTTAGGGTAAGTGTTAGGCTTAGGCTTATGGTTAGGCTGTGCATTTGGTTGAGGATAAGGGTTAGGGTTATGTTAGGGTATGGTTTAGTGTTAGGGTTAGAGTTAGGGTTAGAGTGAGGGTGAGGTTTAGGGGTAGAGTTAGGGTTAAGGTGAGGGTTAGGGTTAGGGTTAGGCTTAGGCTTAGGGTTAGGATGAGGGAGAGGGTGAGGGTTAGCTTTAGCTTGTCCGTTAGGGTTAGGGTTAGCTTGACAGTTAGGGTTCAGGTTAAGTTTAGGGTTAGGGTGAAGGTTAGGGTTAGGGTTACAGTGAGGGTGCTGTTTAGGGTTAGGTTGAGGGTTAGGTTTAGGGTTAGGGTGAGGGATAGGATTAGGGTTAGGGTGAGGGTTAGGATGAAGATTAGGGTTAAGATAAGGTTTAGGTTGAGGGCTAGGGTGAGGGTGAGGATTAAGGTTAGTGTTAGGGTAAGGTTTAAGGTTAGGGTTAGGTTTAGGGTGAGGGTTAGTATGAGGGTTAGGGTTATGGTGAGGGTGAGGTTTAGGGTTAGGGTGTGGGTCAGTGTTAGGATTAGGGTTAGGGTATGGCTGAGTGTTAGCATTAGGGTTAGGGTTAGGGTTAGGGTTAGGATTAGTGTTATGGTTAGGGTTAGGGTTTGAGTTATGGTGAGGGTGAGGGTGAGGGTGAGGGTTAGATTTCGGGTTAGGGTGAGGTTTAGGTTTAGGGTTAGGATTAGGGTTAGGGTGAGGATAAGGTTTAGGGTTAGGTTTAGGGTTAGTTGGAGGGTTAGGTCGAGGGTTAGGGTTAGGGTTAATTTTAGGGTTAAGGTTAGGGTGAGGGTTAGGTTGAGGTTTAGGATTAGTGTTAGAGTTAGGGCTAGGATTAGGGTTAGGGTGAGGGTGTGTGTGAGGGTTAGGGTTAGGCTTAGGCTTAGGCTTATGGTTAGGCTGAGGGTGAGGGTGGGGCTGAGGATTAGATTTAGGTTGATGGTTAGCGTTACGGTTAGGGTGAGGGTTAGGATTAGGATTAGGGTTGGGTGAGGGCTAGGGTGAGGATGTGGGTTAAGGTAAGTGTTAGGCTTAGGGTTAGGGTTAGGCTGAGCGTTTGGTTGAGGATAAGGTTTAGAGTTAGGGTTAGGGTGAGGTTTAGTGGTAGGGTTAGGGTTAAGTGAGGGTGAGGTTTAGGGGTAGAGTTAGGGTTAGGGTGAGGGTTAGAGTTATGGTCAGGATTAGGGTGGGGGTTACTGTAAGGGTAAAGGTGAAGGTTAGACTGAGGGTGAGGGTTATGGTAAGGGTGAGGGTTAGGGTTAGGGTGAGGGTTAGGGTTAGGGTTAGAGTGAGGGTGAGGGTTAGATTGAGGATAAGTGTTAGGGTTATTGTGAGGTTTAGGGTAAGGATGAGGGTTAGGGTTAGGGTGAGGGCTAAGGTGAGGGTTAGGTTTAGGATTAGTGTTAGGGTGAGCTTTAGGATTAGGGGGATGGTTAGGGTTAGTTTGAGGGTTAGTGTTAAGGTTAGGGTTAGTGTTAGGGTGAGGGTAATTGTTAGGCTGAGGGTTAGTTTTAGGGTGAGGCTTGTGGTTAGGGTGAGGCTTAGGGTTAGGTTTAGGGTTATTGTTAGCGTTATTTTTAGGGTTATGATTACGGTGAGGGTGAGGGTGAGGTTGAGGGTGAGGGTTAGTGTTAGGGGAAGTGTTAGGATGAGGGTTGGGGTTAGGATTAGGGTTAGTTAAGGGCTAGGGTAAGGGTGAGCTTTAGGGTTAGCGTTAGGGTGAAGTTTAGGGGTTGGGTTAGGTTTAGGGTGAGGGTGAGGTTTAGAGTTAGAGTTAGGTTTAAGGTGAGGCTGAGGGTGAGGGTTAGGGTTAGGGTTACTGTTAGGTTTAGAGTTAGGTTTAGGGTGAGGTTTAGGCTGAGGGTGAGGGTTAGGGTTAGGTTTAGGATTTGGTTTAAGGGTAGGGTTAGGGTGAATGTGAGGGTTAGGGGTAGGGTTAGGGTTAGGGTTAGGCTTAGGGTTAGCCTGAGGTTTAGGGTGAGGGTGAGGGTTAGGTTTAGGGTGAGGGTTAGGTTTATGGTTATGGGGAGGGTTAGAATGAGTGTCAGGGTTAGTATTAGGGTTAGGGTGAGGGCTAGGGTGAGGGTCAGGTTTAGGGTTAGGGTGAGGGTGAGGTTTCAGTTTGGGTTAGGTTTAGGGTTAGGGTGAGGGTGAGGTTTAGGGTTAGAGTTAAGGTTAAGATGAGGTTGACGGTGAGGGTTAGTGTTAGGGTTAGGATTAGGATTAGGGTAAGGTTTAGGGTGATTTTGAGGGTTAGGGTTAGGGTTTGGGTTTGGCTTAGGGTTACACTGTGGGTGAGGGTGAGGGTGAGGTTTAGGGTTAGGATTAGGGTTCGGGTGAGTGTGAGTGTGTGTGTTAGGGTTAGGTTTAGGGTTAGGTTTAGGGTTAGGCTGATTGTGAGGGTGAGGGTGAGTTTCAGTTTTAGTTTGAGGGTAAGGTTACAGGTTAGGGGGAGAGTTCGGATGAGGGTTAGGGTTAGGATTAGGGTTAGGGTGAGGGCTAAGGTGAGGTTGAGGTTTAATGTTAGGGTTAGTGTGAGAGTTAGTGTTAGGGTTAGTGTGAGAGTAGGATTCAGGTTAAGTTTAGGGTTAAGGTGAGGGTTAGGGTAAGGGTTACGGTGAGGTTGAGGGTTAGGGTTAGGTTGAGGTTTAGGGTTAAGATTAGGGTTAGGGTGAATATGAGGGTTAGGGTTAGGTAAGGGTTACGGTGAGGGTGAGGGTTAGGTTGAGGGTTAGGGTTCGGATTTGTGTTAGGGTGAGTGCAAGGGTGAGGGTGAGGGTTAGGGTAAGGGTTTGGCTTAGGCTTAGTTTTAAGCTGAGCGTGAGGTTGAGGGTGAGAGTTAGGGTTAGGGTTAATGTGAGGTTTAGTGTTAGTTTTAGGGTTACAGTTAGGATTAGGGTGAGGGTGAGGTTTAGGTTTAGAGTTAGTGTTAGTTTGAGTGTTAGGGTTAGGATGAGGGTTAGGGTGGGGGTGACATTAAGGGTAACGTGAGGGTTAGGTTGAGGGTGAGGGTTACGATAAGGGTGTGGTTTAGGTTTAGAGTGAGGCTTAGGGTTAGGGTTAGGGTGAGGGTGTGGGTTAGACTGAGGATTAGTGTTAGGGTTAGTGTGAGGTTTACCGTGAGGATGAGTCTTAGGGTTAGGGTTAGGGCTAGGGTTAGGTTGAGGTTTAGGGTTAGTTTTAGGGTGAGGTTTAGGGTTAGGGTGATGGTTAGGGTTAATGTGAGTCTTAGTGTTCGGGTTACGATTAGTGTTAAGGTGAGGGTAATTGTTAGGGTGAGGTTTAGTTTTAGGGTGAGGGTAATGGTTAGGGTGAGGGTTAGGGTTAAGGTTAGGGTTTTTGTTAGGATTATGGTTTGGGTTACTGTTACTGTGAGGGTGATTGTTAGCGATAGGATTAGGATTAGTATTAGGGTTAGTGTTAGGATGAGGGTAAGTGTTAGGGTGAGGGTTAGGGTGAGGGTGAGGGTTATGGTTATGGTGATGGTCAGGGTTAGGGTTAGGGTTACATTGAGCGTGAAGGTTAGGGTTAGGTTGAGGGTTAGGTTTAGGGTTAGGGTTCGGGTGAGTTTAGGGTTAGGCTTAGTGTGAGGGTTAGTGTTAGGGTTAGGGTTAGTGGTAGGTGAAGGTAAGTGTTAGTGTGAGGTTTAGGGTTAGGGTGAGGATTATGTTTAGGGTGAGGGTTAGGGTTATTGTTAGGGTTAGGGTTAGGGTTAGAGTTAGAGTTAGGGTGAGGATAAGATTTAGGGTTAGAGTTAGGGTTAGGGTGAGTGTGAGGGTTAGGGTTAGGCTTAGGCTTAGGCCAAGCATGAGGTTGAGGGTTAGGGTTATGGTTAGTGTCCGTTTAAGGATGAGGTTTCGGCTTAGGTTAGGGTTAGGGTGAGGGCTAGTGTTAGGGTTAGGATGAGGGCTAGGGTTAGGGTTAGGGTGAGGGTTAGGGTTAGGGATAGGTTTAGGGTTAGGTTTAGGGTTAGGGTGAGGGTGAGTATGAGGCTTAGGGTTAGGGTTAGGATTAGGCTTAGACTTAGGGTGAGGGTTAGGGTTAGAGTTTCACTTAGGGTGCAGGTGAGGCTGAGGATTAGGTTTAGGTTTAGGGTTAGATTTAGGGTTAGGTTTAGGGTTAGGTTTAGTGTTAGGTTTAGGGTTACGGTGAGGGTTAGGGTGAGGGTTAGGGTTAGGGATAGTGTTAGGTTTAGGATTAGGGTTAGGGTTAGGGTGAGTGTGAGGGGTAGGGTTAGGGTGAGTATTAGGGTTAGGCTTAGGTTTTGGCTGAGGCTGAGGGTGAGTGTGAGGATTAGGGTTAGTGTGAGGGTTAGGGTTAGGATTATGGGGAGGGTTAAGATGATTGTTAGATTTAGGATTAGGGTTAGGATGAGGGCTAGGTTGAAGGTGAGGTTTAGAGTTAGGGTTAGGGTTAAGGTGAGGGTGAGTTTTTAGGTTAGAGTTAGGCTTAAGGTGAGGCTGAGGGTGAGGGTGAGTGTTAGGGTTAGGATTAGGATTAGGGTAAGGGTTAGGATGACTTTGAGTGTTAGGGTTAGGGTTAGGGTTATGCTTAGGGTTACACTGAGGGTGAGGGTGAGGGTGAGAGTAAGGGTTAGGTTTAGGGTTAGGTTGAGGGTGAGTGTGTGTGTTAGGGTTAGGTTTAGTGTTAGGCTTAGGCTTAGGTTGAGGGCTAGGTTGAGGGTGATCTTTAGGGTTAGGATTAAGGTGAGGTTGAGGATTAGGGTTAAGTTTAGGTTTGGGGTGAGGGTGAGGTTTAGGTTTAGAATTAGGGTAAGTGTGAGACTGAGGGTGAGGGTTAGGGTTAGGGTTAGTGTTAGAGGTAGGGTTAGGGTGAGGGTTAAGGTGAGGGTGAGGGTTAGGCTTAGGTTTAGGTTTAGGTTTAGGGTAATAGTTAAGGTGAGTGTGAGGTTTAGGGTTAGGGTTAGGCTTAGGCTTAGGTTAAGGCTGAGGGAAAGGGTGAGTGTTAGTTTAGGTTGACGGTTATTGTTAGGGTTAGCTTGAGAGTTAGGGTTCAGGTTAAGTTTAGGGTTAGTGTGAGGGTTAGGGTTAGGGTGAGGGTTAGGTTTAGGATTAGGGTTAGGGTGAGGGTGAGTTTTAGCATTAGGTTTAGTGTTAGGGTTAGATTTGGGGTTAGGATTAGTGTTATTGTTAGGTTTAGGGTTAGAGTTATGGTGAGGGTGAGGGTGAGGGTGAGGGTTAGGGTTAGGTTTAGGGTTAGGGTGAGGTTTAAGTTTAGGGTCAGGATTAGGATTAGGGTGAGGGTGAGGTTTAGGTTTAGGTTTAGGTTTAGTTGTTGGCTTAGGTCGAGGGGTAGGTTTATGGTTAATTTTAGGGTTAAGGTTAGGGTGAGGGTTAGGTTGAGGTTTAGAGTTAGTGTTAGAGTTAGGGTTAGGATTAAGGTTAGGGTGTGGGTGAGTGTGAGGTTTAGGGTTAGGCTTAGGCTTAGGTTTAGGGTTAGGCTGAGGGTGATGGTGGGGTTGAGGATTAGAGTTAGGGTGATGGTTAGGGTTAGGGTTAGGGTGCGGGTTAGGATGAGGGTTAGGATTAGGATTAGAGATAGGGTGAGGTTTAGGGTGAGGGTGCGGGTTAAGGTAAGTGTTAGGCTTAGGCTTAGGGTTAGTCTGAGCGTTTGGTTGAGGATAAGGGTTAGGGTTAGGCTTAGGGTGAGGTTAGTGTTAGGGTTAGGGTTAGAGTTAGGGTTAGAGTGAGGGTGAGGTTTAGGGGTAGAGTTAGGTTTAGGGTGAGGGTTAGGGTTAGGGTCAGGGTTAGGGTGGGTGTTACGGTAAGGGTAAAGGTGAAGGTTAGACTGAGGGTGAGGGTTATGGTAAGGGTGAGGGTTAGATTGAGGATAAGTGTTAGGGTTAGTGTGAGGTTTAAGGTAAGGATGAGGGTTAGGGTTAGGGTGAGGGCTAAGTTGAGGGTTATGTTTAGGGTTAGTGTTAGGGTGAGGTTTAGGGTTAGGGTGAGGGTTACGTTAGGGTTAGTGTTATTGTTAGCGTTATTGTTAGGGTTATGGTTACGGTGAGGATGAGTGTGAGGTTAGTGTTAGGGGATGAGGGTTACGGTTAGGATTAGGGTTAGGGTAAGGGCTAGGGTGAGGGTGAGCTTTAGAGTTAGCGTTAGGGTGAAGTTAGGTTTAGGTTTAGGGTGAGGGTGAGGTTTAGAGTTAGAGTTAGGTTTAGGTTGAGGCTGAGGGTGAGGGTTAGGGTTAGGGTTAGTATTAGGTTCAGGGTTAGGGTTAGGGTGAGGGTTAGGCTGAGGGTGAGGGTTAGGGTTAGGTTTAGGATTTGGTTTAGGGGTAGGGTTAGGGTGAATGTGAGGGTTAGGGATAGGGTTAGGGTTAGGGTTCGGCTTAGCGTTAGGCTGAGGGTTAGGGTGAGGGTGAGGGTTAGGGTTAGGGTGAGGGTTATGTTTATGGTTATGGGGAGGGTTAGGATGAGGGTTAGGGTTATTATTAGGGTTAGGATTAGGGTTAGGGTTATTATTAGGGTTAGGGTGAGGGCTAGGGTGAGGGTCAGGTTTATGGTTAGGGTTAGGGTGATGTTTTGGGTTAGGGTTAGGGTGAGGGTGAGGTTTAGGGTTAGAGTTAGGGTTAAGGTTAGGCTGAGGGTGAGGGTTAGGGTTAGGGTTAGGATTAGGATTAAGGTGAGGTTTAGGGTGATTGTGAGGCTTAGGGTTAGGGTTCGGGTTTGGCTTAGGGTTACACTGAGGGTGAGGGTGAGGTTTAGGGTTAGGATTAGGGTTCAGGTTAGGGTGAGTGTGTGTGTTAGTGTTAGGTTTAGGGTTAGGTTCAGGGTTAGGCTGATGGTGCGGTTGAGGCTGATGTTTAGGGTTAGTTTAAGGGTTAGGTTAAGGGTTAGGGGGAGGGTTAGGATGAGGCTAAGGGTTAGGATTAGGGTTAGGGTGAGGGCTAGGGTGAGGTTGAGGTTTAATGTTAGGGTTAGTGTGAGAGTTAGTGTTAGGGTTAGTGTGAGAGTAGGATTCGGGTTAAGTTTAGGGTTAAGGTGAGGGTTAGGGTAAGGGTTAAGGTGAGGTTGAGGGTTAGGGTTAGGTTGAGGTTTAGGGTTAAGATTAAGGTTAGGGTGAGGGTTAGGGTTAGGGTCAAGGTTACGTTGAGGGTGAGGGTTAGGGTTAGGTTGAGGGTTAGGTTTGGATTTGTGTTAGGGTGAGGGCTATGGTCAGGGTGATTGTTAGGGTAAGGGTTTGTCTTAGGGTTAAGCTGAGCATGAGGTTGAGGGTGAGGGTTAGGGTTAAGGTTAGTGTGAGGTTTAGTGTTAGTTTTAGGGTTACAGTTAGGATTAGGGTGAGGGTGAGGTTTAGCGGTACAGTTAGTGTTAGTGTGAAGGTTATGGTTAGGGTGAGGGTTAGGGTGGGGTTGACAGTAAGGGTAAGGTGAAGGTTAGCCTGAGGGTGAAGGTTATGGTAAGGGTGAGGTTTAGGTTTAGGGTGAGGGTTAGGGTTAGGGTGAGGGTGAGGGTGTGGTTTAGAATGAGGATTAGTGTTAGGGTTTGTGTGAGGTTCACCATGATGATGAGTGTTAGGGTTAGTGTTAGGGCTAGGGTTTAGTTGAGGTTTAGGGTTAGTGATAGGATGAGTTTTAGGGTTAGGGTGATGGTTAGGGTTATTGTGAGGCTTAGTGTTCGTGTTAAGGTTAGTGTTAAGGTGAGGGTAAGTGTTAGGGTGAGGGTTGGTTTAGAGTGAGGTTAATGGTTAGGGTGAGTGTTAGGGTTAAGGTTAGGGTTTTTGTTAGGATTATGGTTAGGATTACTGTTACTGTGAGGGTGAGTGTTAGCGATAGGTTTAGGATTAGTATTAGGGTTAGTGTTAGGGTGAGGGTAGGTTTTAGGGTGAGAGTTAGGGTTAGGCTGAGTGCTAGGGTTAGGTTGAGGGTTAGGGTTAGGGTTACGGTGAGTTTAGGTTTAGGGTTATTGTGAGGGTTAGTGTTAGGGTAAGGGTTAGTGGTAGGTGAGGGTAAGTGTTAGTGTGAGGTTTAGGATTAGGGTGAGGATTATGTTTAGGGTGAGTGTTAGGGTTATTGTTAGGGTTAGGGTTAGGGTTAGAGTTAGGGTTAGGGTCAGGGTGATATTTAGGGTTAGAATTAGGGTTAGTGTTAGGTTAGGGTGAGGGTTAGGATTAGGCTTAGGCTTAGGCTTAGGCTTAGGCCGGGCATGAGGGCGAGTGTTAGGGTTTGGGTCAGGGTTAGAGTTAGGGTTATGGTTAGTGTCAAGTTTAGGATGAGGTTTAGGATTAGGGTTAGGGTGAGGGTGAGTGTGAGGCTTAGGGTTAGGTTTAGGATTAGGCTTAGAGTTAGGGTGAGGGTTAGGGTTATAGTTTGGTTTAGGGTGCAGGTGAGGCTGAGGATTAGGGTTAGGTTTAGGGTTAGATTTAGGGTTAGGTTTAGGGTTAGGGTTAGTGATAGGTGTAGGATTACGGTGAAGGTTAGGGTTAGGCTTAGGGTTAGGCTTAGGGTTAGGCTGAGGGTGTCTGTGGGTGTGAGAATTAGAGTTAGGGTTAGGGTTAGGCTTAGGGTTAGGTTTATTGTTAGTGTAATGGTTAGGGTTAAGTATCCAGTGAGGGTGAGGCTGAGGGTAAGGTTGAGGGTTAGAGTTAGGGTTAGGGTTAGTGTTATTGTTAGGGTTAGGGCTAGAGTTATGGTGAGGTTGAGGGTGATGGTGAAGGTTAGGGTTAGGGTGAGTTTTAGGGTTAGGGTTAGGGTTATTGTTAGGGTGAGGGTGAGTTTTAGGGTGAGGGTGAGGTTTACTGTTAGGGTTAGGGTTAGATTTAGGGTTAGGGTTAGGGTGAGAGTAGGATTCGGGTTAAGTTTAGGGTTAGACTGAGTGTTAGGTTAAGGGTTACAGTGAGGTTGAGGGTTAGGTTTAGGTTGAGGTTTAGGGTTAAAATTAGGATTAGGGTGATGGTGAGGTTTAGGGTTAGGGTAAGATTTACGGTGAGGGTGAGGCTTTGGGTTAGGGTTAGGTTTAGGATTTTTGTTAGGGTGAGGGCTAGGGTGAGGGTGAGGGTTATGGTAAGGCTTTGGCTTAGGCTTAGGGTTATGCTGAGCGTGAGGTTGAGGCTGAGTGTTAGGGTTAGGGTTAGAGTTAGGATTAGGGTGAGGTTTAGGGGTAGAGTTAGTGTTAGGGTAAGGGTTAGGATGAGGGTTAGGATTAGGCTTAGGGTGAGGGCTAGTTTGAGGGTGAGGTTTAGAGTTAGGGTTAGGGTGAGGTTTAGGGTTAGGGTTAGGGTGAGGGTGCGGTTTAGGTTTAGAGTTAGGTTAACGGGGAGGCTGAGGTTGAGGGTTAGGGTTAGGATTAGTGTTAGAGTTAGGGTTAGGGTGAGGGTTAAGGTGAGGGTGAGGGTTAGGCTTAGGGTTAGGTTTAGGATTAGGGTAATGTTTAGAGTGAGTGTGAGGTTTAGGGTTAGGGTTAGGCTTAGACTTAGGGTTAGGCTGAGGGAGAGGGTGAGGTTTAGCTTTAGACTGATGGTTAGGGTTAGGGTTAGCTTGAGAGTTAGGGTTCAGGTTAAGTTTAGGGTTAGGGTGAGGGTTAGGGTTATGGTTACGGTGAGGGTGATGTTTAGGGTTAGTTTGAGGGTTAGGGTTAGGCTTAGGGTGAGGGTTAGGATTAGGGTTAGGGTTAGGGTTAGGATGAGGATTAGGGTTAGGATTAGGGTTAGGTTGAGGGCTAGGGTGAGGGTGAGGTTTAGGGTTAGTGTTAGGGGAAGGTTTAAGGTTAGGGTTAGGTTTAGGGTGAGGGTTAGGATGAGGCTTAGATTTATGGTGAGGGTTAGAGTTAGTGTGAGGGTTAGGGTTAGGATTAGGGTTAGGGTGAGGGTGAGTTTTAGCATTATCGTTAGGGTTAGGGTTAGGTTTAGGGTTAGGATTAGTGTTATTGTTAGGGTTAGGGTTGGAGTTATGGTGAGGGTGAGGTTGAGGGTGAGGGTTAGGCTTAGGGTTAGTGTGAGGTTTAGTGTTAATTTTAGGGTTACAGTTAGGATTAGGGTGATGGTGAGGTTTAGGGGTTGAGTTAGTGTTAGGGTGAGTGTTAGGCTTAGGGTGAGGGATAGGGTGGGGTTGACAGTAAGGGTAAGGTGAAGGTTAGGCTGAGGGTGAGGTTTACGTTAAGGGTGAGGTTTAGGTTTAGGGTGAGAGTTAGGGTTAGGGTTAGGGTGAGTTTTAGTGTTAGGGTTAGGGTTAGAGTTAGGATTAGGGTGAGGTTTAGGGGTAGAGTTAGTGTTAGGGTAAGGGTTAGGATGAGGGTTAGGATTAGGCTTAGGGTGAGGGCTAGCTTGAGGGTGAGGTTTAGAGTTAGGTTAAGGGTGAGCGTTAGGGTTAGGGTTAGGGTGAGGGTGCGGTTTAGGTTTAGAGTTAGGTTAACGGTGAGGCTGAGGTTGAGTGTTAGGGTTAGGATTAGTGTTAGAGTTAGGGTTAGGGTGAGGGTTAAGATGAGGGTGAGGGTTAGGCTTAGGGTTAGGTTTAGGATTAGGGTAATGTTTAGGTGTGAGTGTGAGGTTTAGGGTTAGTGTTAGGCTTAGACTTAGGGTTAGGCTGAGGGAGAGGGTGAGGTTTAGCTTTAGATTGACGGTTAGGGTTATGGTTAGCTTGAGAGTTAGGGTTCAGGTTAAGTTTAGGGTTAGGGTGAGGGTTAGGGTTACGGTTACGGTGAGGGTGATGTTTAGGGTTAGTTTGAGGGTTAGGGTTAGGCTTAGGGTGAGGGTTAGGATTAGGGTTAGTGTTAGGGTTAGGATGAGGTTTAGGGTTAGGATTAGGGTTAAGTTGAGGGCTAGGGTGAGGGTGAGGTTTAGGCTTAGTGTTAGGGGAAGGTTTATGGTTAGGGTTAGGTTTAGGGTGAGGGTTAGAATAAGGCTTAGATTTACGGTGAGGGTTAGAGTTAGGGTGAGGGTTAGGGTTAGGATTAGGGTTAGGGTTAGGGTGAGTTTTAGCATTATCGTTAGGGTTAGGGTTAGGTTTAGGGTTAGGATTAGTGTTATTGTTAGGGTTAGGGTTAGAGTTATGGTGAGGGTGAGATTGAGGGTGAGGGTTAGGTTTAGGGTTAGTTTGAGGTTTAGTGTTAGTTTTAGGGTTACAGTTAGGATTAGGTTTAGGGTGAGGTTTAGGGGTAGAGTTAGTGTTAGGGTGAGGGTTAGGCTTAGGGTGAGGGATAGGGTGGGGTAGACAGTAAGGGTAATGTGAAGGTTAGGCTGAGGGTGAGGGTTATGGTAAGGGTGAGGTTTAGGGTTAGGGTGAGGGTTAGGGTTAGGGTTAGGGTGAGGGTGAGGGTTAGATTGAGGATTAGTGTTAGGGTTAGTGTGAGGTTTACTGTGAGGATCAGTGTTAGGGTTAGGGATAGGGCTAAGGTTAGGTTGAGGTTTAGGGTTAGTGTTAGGGTAAGGTTTAGGGTTAGGGCGATGGTTAGGGTTAGTGTGAGGCTTAGTGTTCGGTTTGCAGTTAGTGTTAAGGTGAGGGTAACTGTTAGGGTGAGGGTTAGGTTTAGGGTGAGGGTAATGGTTAGGGTTAGGGTTAGGGTTATGTTTAGGAAATTTGTTAGGATTATGGTTTGGGTTACTGTTACTGTGAGGGTGAGTGTTAGGGTTAGGGTTAGGATTAGTATTAGGGTTAGTGTTAGGGTGAGGGTAAGTGTTAGGGTGAGGGTTAGGGTTAGGGTGAGGTTTATGGTTAGGGTGAAGGTCAGGGTTAGGGTTAGCGTTACATTGAGCGTGAGGGTTAGGGTTAGGTTGATGGTTAGGGTTAGGGTTAGGGTTCGGGTGAGTTTAGGTTTAGGGTTAGTGTGAGGGTTAATGTTAGGGTTAGGGTTACTGGTAGGGTGAGGTTAAGTGTTAGTGTAATGTTTAATGTTAGGGTGAGGATTATGTTTAGGGTGAGGGTTAGGGTTATTGTTAGGGTTAGGGTTAGGGTTAGAGTTAGGGTTAGGGTGAGGGTGAGATTTAAGGTTAGAGTTAGGGTATCTGTTAGGGTTAGGGTGAGGGTTAGGCTTAGGCTTAGGCTTAGGCCGAGCATGAGTGTGAGTGTTAGTGTGCGGGTTAGGGTGAGGGTTAGGTTTATGGTTAGTGTCAGGTTTAGGATGAGGTTTAGGGTTAGGGTTAGGGTTAGGGTGAGGGCTAGGGTGAGGGTTAGGGTGAGGGTTCAGGTTAGGGTTAGGGTTAGGTTTAGGATTAGGGTTAGGGTGAGGGTGAGTGTGAGGATTAGGGTTAGGGTTAGGATTAGGCTTAGAGTTAGGGTGAGGGTTAGGGTTAGAGTTTGGGTTAGGGTGCAGGTGAGGCTAAGGATTAGGGTTAGGTTTAGGGTTAGTTTTAGGTTTAGGTTTAGGGTTAGGGTTAGTGTTAGGTTTAGGGTTATGGTGAGGGTTAGGGTAAGGGTTAGGGTTAGGCTTAGGTTTAGGCTGAGGGTGTCTGTGGAGGTGAGAATTAGAGTTAGGGTTAGGCTTAGGCTTAGGGTTAGGTTTATTGTTAGTGCTATGTTTAGGGTTAAGTTTGCAGTGAGGGTGAGGCTGAGGGTAAGGGTGAGGTTTAGGGTTAGGTTTAGTGTTATTGATAGGGTTAGGGCTAGAGTTATGGTGAGGTTGAGGGTGAGGGTAAAGGATAGGTTTAGGGTGCGTTTTAGGGTTAGGGATAGGGTTAGGGTGAGGGTGAGTTTTAGGGTGAGGGTGAGGTTTAATATTAGGGTTAGTGTGAGAGTTAGGGTTAGGGTTAGGGTGAGAGTAGGATTCAGGTTAAGTTTAGGGTTAGAGTGTGGGTTAGGGTTAGGGTTACGGTGAGGTTGAGGGTTAGGGTTAGGTTGAGCTTTAGGGATAAGATTAGGTTTAGGGTAGGGTGAGGGTTAGGGTTAGGATAAGGTTTAGGGTGAGGGTGAGGGTGAGGATTAGGTTTAGAGTTAGGATTTGTGTTAGGGTGAGGGCTAGGGTGAGCGTGAGGGTTAGGGTAAGGGTTTGGCTTAGGATTAGGTTTAAGCTGAGTTTGAGGTTGAGGGTAAGTGTTAGGGTTAGGAGTAGTGTGAAGTTTAGTGTTAGGGTTAGGATTACAGTTAGGATTAGGGTGAGGGTGAGGTTTAGGGGTGGAGTTAGTGTTAGGGTGAGGATTAGGATAGGGTTAGCGTTAGGGTGGGGGTGACAGTAAGGGTAAGGTGAAGTTTTTGCTGAGGGTAAGGGTTGCGGTAAGGGTGAGGTTTAGGGTTTGGGTGATGGTTAGTGTTAGGGTTAGGGTGAGGATGAGGGTTAGATTGAGGATTAGTGTTAGGGTTAGTTTGAGGTTTACCGTGAGGATGAGTGTTGGGGTTAGGGTTAGTGCTAGGCTTAGTTTGAGGTTCAGGGTTAGTGTTAGGGTGAGGTTTAGGGTTAGGGTGAAGTTAGGGTTTGTGTTAGGGTTAGAGTTAGGTTTTGGGTGACGGTGAGGTTTAGGGTTAGAGTTAAGGTTAGGGTGAGGGTTTGGGTGTGGGTTAGGTTAGGGTTAGTGTTATGGTTAGGGTTGGGTTGAGAGTTAGTAGGAGGGTTAGGGTTAGGGTTAGGGTTAGGTTTAGGGTGAGGGTTAGGATGAGGGTGAGGGTTAGGGTTAAGTTTAGGATTAGGATTAGGGTTAGGGTTAGGGTGAGAGTGAGGGTTAGGGTTAGGGTGAGGGTGAGGTTTAGGGTTATGGTGAGGGTTAGGATGAGGGTTAGGGTTAGGATT
>NW_027203555.1:0-69481 GCF_024711535.1 Dipodomys merriami | reverse complement strand
GCAAACTTTCCCATAATCCCTCTTCCTAGAAATGATTCAAGAATTCATAGTACTTTTCCAACTCTCTCTTTTCCAGCTCTCTCTTTCCCAACTCTCTGTCTTTCCCAGCTCTCTCTTTCCCAGCTCTCTCTCTTTTCCACCTCTCTTTCCCAGCGATCTTTCTCAGTTCTCTTTCCCAGCTCTTTCCCAGGTCTTTCCCGGCCTTTCCCAGCCGCGTGGAGGGCCAAGATGGCCTGGTGCCAGCCAGAACAATGACTAAACCTACCCCTTACCTGAATACCAAGTGCGTGGTGCTCTTCTTACTCAGCTACCTCTTTTTAAAAATCTAACAAATGGTGTCGTGACTCGGATTAAGGGCTTAAAGTCAGGATAGGTGGGATTCCTCTCTGTTTTTTTCCTCTTTTTTTCTGTTTTTGCTTGTTTTTCCCTTTTTGCTCTGAGGAATATCCACAGTTCTGATGGCCTTTTGCGAATTGGTCTGTCTGCTGTGGACACATCACACCGATACCATTGCTGGCCTTCACATCCACGTCCACACCACTTCTCTACTCTGGTGAGTGAAACTACTCTCTACAATTCTCAGTTGCTCAGTCTCTGTCCAGACATGGCACCATGCCAGAGAGCTCCTACAGCCTTTAGCTGAAAAAGGCCACTCACCTCTGAAGCCTAGGATGCTTGGTTTTGGGTCTTGGCCTTTTTTCTCTAGAGGGCTCTTGGGGAAGTGGGGAAGCCACACATGGTGGGTTAAGGGTTTGGCCCCATCTGAGCCTTCAACTTCCACCAAGCTTACTACTCCATCCATCTATTCTAAGGTATCTTGCTAACAAGTTGCTCTTTTTCAGGCCCTGGTAAGTGAGGCCCAACCATCTGATGTGCTTTGTTACCAAAGATGTCTACACACTGTTGTCAATGCTTGATAGGAAATGTACTCGGTATCTTGCCCATGTAATTGTAACGCCTCTGTACAGTATTTTCACAATTAAAAAAAATTCAGGTTTTGAGTTTTGCCTTTTTTGTTTTATGTTGTGTGTTCTACTACTAACTACGTGGTTTTAAAATACTGGGCCTATCTGTGCTAAAATTTTCATCACATCTAACAAGTTTAGTCATTGCAGAATATTTGTTGGTCAATTCTTGATAAGGACCAGGTAGGCTCTATTCTCTATTCTATTTGATCTCCTTGTTGATTTATTGGAAATAATAAAGGGCCTTTGTGGCAAAGATTGCAGTTCAAAGGCAGCCTGGGCTGAAAAATCCCTAAGACTCCATCTCCCAACTAACCTGAAAAGAGCCAGGTTGGAAGCATGGCTCAAGACTCTTATCTCTAACCAGCCAAACACTGGAAATGGTACTGTAACTTAATGTGATAGAGCACTAGCCTTGAGTAGAAGTGCTCAGGGATAGTGCCCAGGCCTTGAGTTCAAACCTCCTTGAATACCAACTGGGACAACCATCCCAGCAACGAGCACCTAGACTCAGCCAGTCTGGGGAACAAGGGACCATGGATAGGTGTAAGAGGAGATGTTGTCAAACAGCTACTTTGTGCCTGCCCTTTCAAAATTAACCACAGTTGGGAGGTCAATAGAAGTAAGAAGCCTGCCCATCCAATGTCTATACCTGTCTACCTATTAACTGAACAGGAATTTATATTCTTGTCTTTGTCACTTGACTTATCCTCTACCTAGTTGCCAGATATCATAAGTAGCTGGAGACATTTCAACCAACATTTTCAGTCCTTCCTCTTGCCATTTATTTGCTCTCTAGTATTTTTTTCCAGCCCTTCAATGCCTCATGAGACCTCTCCAGAGTTCATCTAAGGACTCACACCACCAAGGGACAGCAGCTGCTCACTGCCTTCTCTGGGAGGGGACCAAATTTCAGACTTTTATCCCTAATATCAACGCCCCTGTTCAGCAGGAAGTAGCCAGAGAGAATCCGTGCCCCATTTCATGATTATTAAAAGACTGGAATGTAAGGTCTGCTCCTGGATGGAGAGCAAAGTCTCCACTGAGTACCTGCATTACCTAGGCGCCTGGAACGCCTGGAAGAGGTCACATCTGCATCCACTGAGGTCACATCTGAATTTGATGTGGCCACACCTTTCTCCACCCATACCCCAGATAAAGCCTAACCCAGGCCCAGATGCTCTCTTTCCCAACTCTCTCTCTTTCCCAGCTCTCTCTTTCCCAGTTCTCTTTCCCAGCTCTTTCCCAACTCTTTCCCAGGCCTTTCCCAGCCTTGTGGAGGGCCAAGATGGCCTGGTGCCATCTTGAATAAACCTACCCCTTACCTGAATACCAAAAAAAAAGAATTCATAGTAGTTCTTAAAATCTAAAAGCATATGGACAGGTTTCTCAGCAGAGGAAGCAGGAAAACCCAGACAGCCCTTCCAATATTCCCATGTGGTGTTTCAAAAATCACTAATGATGAAGGAAATGGTGGCCTTGAATTTCATGAAGGCCATTCAGTGGGCATGAGGGGTTTATTTAGATTCATTCTCTTAATTTGTGTACTTTTGGCATTATTGGCATCTGACTCAGTGTTTCATTCTTGATAATCAAGTGCTCTACCACTGTAGCCATGCCACATCCCTTTGTGTGATGCTTTATGCCAAGACCAGACATTCTGGGATCTTCCTACTTGCATGTCATGCCACACTGGGATGACAGATGCATGCCACCATCCTCAGCTTTTCAATTTTTTCCCCATGCTATCCTGAAAGGTCAATGCTCCTGATTTTAGCCCTTCCCTGTAGCTGGGATGAAATTTTTATTAAAAACAAAATTAAGAGCCTAAATTTGGTTTTTAAAAAGTTCAATACATGTGTTACAATTTTCTCCCAAAACATAAAATCCTGTGCTTCTAACTTTAAAATACTTAGCCAGCTAAGGGGTATTATGCATTTTGAATGTCTAACAACCACCCCACATTAGGCTGGCTACACACATTCCCATCACATCTATGTTCATGATTTGCCCAATAGTGACTGCTCTGACCCTGAGCCCCTTCACTTTCTCACAGTCCATCTCTAAGCAACTCTCAATAAAATCTGCATGTCAAGTACCCCATTTCCCAAACCCTACCTGCATCATGACATATAGAATCCACCTCACCTGAGAACCTGAAATCGTTCTCACCAAATACCTGGCAAACTCACCTATGAAACCACGAGCCTGGTTTGGTCATTCACTTACATAACAACGTGACAGCTTCCTGGCTTTGTGGAGGGAACCTACACTGAATCATTGTGAAATAGCAGTCAAAACCGTGAAATCAACAACAGATACATGCTTTGTATCTGGTGAAAGACTGTGCTCAGGGAAGACTCAAAACAGTCCCTCCAAACAGACAATTCAATGTGACAAGTGTAGTGACCATTGGATTCACAATCCTGTGTGCACATACTGAGTTGGAATCTCCTTCTCTACAGGCTTGATAAGCAAATAGTCACTACACCCCCTAATATGGTGACACCTTCTCTGAAACCATTTGAGGTCTGAGTGACATGGGAAGGATTGGACATGAATCAATGGAAGCCACTGCACAGCCCAAAGTTCCTCAGGGGTCTGGAAAGGGACCTCTCCTGATGGTGAAGGATATCAAGGCCTTTCTTTCAGGAGCCAAGGCAAGATAACCCTGACTTCTCTGCAGGTGCAGACACTTACTTTGAGATACTCTCGCTGAAAGACACCACCACACAAGCGGAAGAGTGAGGTCTCCAGAGAACGCACTTAGGGAAGAACAGTTGCAAATCGCACCATAGGTTGGATCTGACAGGAGCCTGCTGTTCACTGGCACCAATGTGACAGGATAGCATCCCATTTTCCAGGCTCTATGGTAGCACAGGAGGGGGCTCTGCCTTGGAATGCTCCGTCCCCCATACTTTATTGATTCAACAGATGTGAAATCCACGAATAGAATTCCTCAGAACCTTCTTGAAGGCCCTTGGTGCCTTTCTCATCCAATTGCTGCCTCCAACAGTGACTGGAAGTAGCCTCAGCTTCTGAAGGACCCCCCAGCTTCTGTCTGACTGGTGGCTTTCAGTCAAGCACACAGGCACTGGCCCTCTTCTTGAATTAGATGGGCCTCACTTGTCTCATCTGAGGGCAAGCCACAGAATTATGGCTTGAGTCTGAAGAAGGTCTAGTCACTGCCACCTTTGAGCTCCTGCAGTTATGAGCTGCCATGTGTTGAGGCCACCAGAAACCATGTATACACGACAGTCTCTGAGGACTCCACACACAGATGCCCAGTCATTCTAGCATTTCAGGTGCCCTGCCAAACACTTAAGGGAATGGCTACAGGAAAAGCAGACCAACTCAACAGAACCAGCTTAGACTAACTTGTGATATTTCAAGATCATGATGCTTCCTTTGCTCTAGACACAAGATAATTATGCCAAGTGCAAAAACAGAGCAACTGCTATCCTGTCACAACTAAAAGTGTGGTGTTCCCACTATCTGTTGCACTGGTGCTGTCCTGGGACTGGTTGCTCTGCCACAAATTGGGTGTCTCATGCAGTCCCTGACATCTGCTCAGGAGGTGGGAAAATACAACCACCTACATAAAAGGGAAACAAATCACACTAATTTGGCTGAATTTGAACCATGATCCCTCACATCTCAGCTTTCTGAGCAGCTAAGATTATAGCTATGAACCCCAGCTCACAAGAAAACACCGAGTGTTTATTCTTAATAGTGAAGTGTATGCCCTTAGAGCAAGGCATGCAGGCTGGTGGTGAGGGCCTGGCTTTGAATCCTGGCTTGTTTGATCTCATTGGTAGAATATGGTGGTAATGGGATTACCTTCCTTAGCTGGGTACTGAGGGGGAACTGTGAGAAACTTAACATATTAAGGACATTTGGGACAATGACCAATGTCAATGGTCAATAGACAATGGCCAATAGACAATGGCCAGGGCATGTGGGCATGATCAGTTTGAAGGGCAAACTTTCCACAAACAATTCTTATTGCAAACACATTGCCTTCAAAGCCATTGCATGATTTATTAAAAAGGGAATAAGGGATGCTAGTCTGGTTCTGGAAACAGATGTAACCCAAATTGCTGCCAATTCCTCAGTGAGACCTGGGAACGCATGATCAATAGGCAGAAAGTGGACCACAATATGTGGGTATGGACAAAGTTTGTTGACATATCACATGCTGATTTACAGCATACAGACCTAAAAGTAGATCTTCAGACAAAGAGAAGAAAGTTAACTTTACAGAATTTCATACGAACACAGACAATTAGAGGTAATTTTAAGTCAGTAAGCAGGAAGAATTAAACCTTGTCAACAAATGTGAAGTAGCTCCAGTGATCAGAGGTTGCAAAGAGTAAGCAAGGCACAGGTGAGCTTCCTTAAACACACAAAGAGAGTCTCTGGGCATTGTTCTATAGAATTAATAGGGGAGAATAATGGCACTTCCTGCAAACTTTCACCTGAGTCTGGCAGCTGGGCATCAGGCCTTTGCACTGACATGGAAAAAGGGGAGTCCCTCTTATTTCCCCCAGAAGGAATACATGCAGGCATATGCACGCTCATGGCACGTAAGAGTTCAGATGGGGTCATGAGAATCAATGCCTCCAACTAACTTGCCTACTTGGTTCCTACAGCTGTAGAGCTCCATCTTCCTCACACCAACATTTTGTCCTTGTGACTGCCCAGAGACAAAAAAGTTTCCAAACAACTGGAAAGGGTTGCCTTCCTGGAGGGCTCTGATTGGAGAAGAGGCTTGGTCATGAGGACTTCCCATTGGTGGGTTCCAGTGCTGATGTTCTGTGACCTTCCCAAAAATCTTACACCTTCCCTCCCCTACCTTTCAGAATGACAGCACAAAAGCCATTTTAAACACCTGTCTCTACTTTACCCTAACCCACTTTCTTATTTCAAAGGGTAGGGGTTGGGGGCATAAGTTTGCATCAGGAAGCTAAGCTAACAAACAACAAAATAACTTGAGTTTAGAAAGATCTTAACCCTAGGAATACCTCCCTGAGAAGGAGGAGAAGTGCTTTTATGGACTTCTTCAGAACTGTGGTATTCAAAATGGATTGTTACAGACAAACCAATGGGGTAAAGAAGTAAGATGCAGGCTGAGCATCTCTAATCTGAGGATCTTGTGTTGTGATGCTGTCTCAAGTGAGAAGCTTCCACATTGGGCTTCATGTGACTGTGGCCATCAAAACAGGAGCACACTGCTATGGGCTCATGCCTGTAATGCTAGCTGAGATGTAAGGATGTCTACAGTTCAGAGCCAGTGTAGGTAGAAAAGTCTCTGAGATTCTGATCTCCAATTAACCACAAAAATGTAGACATGGAGCTGTGTCTCAAGTAGTAGAGCACTAGCCTTGAGCAAAAAGCCTAAGGTAAGTGCTCAGTTCCTTAGATCAAGCCTCAGGTACAACACAAAAGGAAATGAAAACAAAAAACATCAAGGCACACTAAAAGTATATAAAGTTATCTTCAGTCTAGGTATATAAGTAATGAATGCATTTTATGTTTAGAATTAATCCCAGCACAAAGTTACCTTATCACATATATGCAAATGTTCCAATATCTGAAATTCAAAATATCTCCTTTCTCAAGTATTTTGTAGGAAGGACAGTCAATCTGTTTTAAATTTTCTATTATTAAACCATTCTATAAATTTTTCCACATTCTATATGTCATATAATTTTTAACATTACTTAAATAGAAATAAGCAAACATCTAACTGCAGACATGTGCCTATTGTGCTTTCCATGCTACCAAATTCCTTAATCCTTATCCACAGTACTAAGAAATGGGTACTACTGAAGAAGAGATTAAAAACATTTCTCTATTTCAGGTGGTGTACAGTCTGAGTATTCAAAGGTAAGTCAGGATATGTCGTATTTCTTAAAGCTATACCCTTAAAAAGCAGACATTAGAATACAACACAGGAGGTACTTCCTAAATACTTATTGGATGAGTAAGTGATGGGCACTCAAGACTGCTAGATTCTCTTTCCATAGAAGGGATTATTATGTTATATTAAAAGATAAGAAGTGAAGAACAGAACACATGGGAGAACTTTTGCAGCCATGCTCATTTTTAATCTTATCTCCATATACAGTACTGAAGATCCCTTCAGATGTTAAAAGGGAAGGCAGAGGAAAAGAGAACAATCACCTGGAGATTACAGAGTTTCATCCAGTCAGGACTTAATCTGTTTTATGTCCTAAGTTCTATCTGGAGGCTGATGAATATCAGTCCCAGATGAATGTCAATCAAAATGTAGCTCTCAGTTACAACTTCCCCAAAGAACTTTCAAAATTATGCCAATTGTATTATTCTATACTCTGTAGAAACTAACCCACATGTCACCTTTCCCAGGTCAGAAAGTATGTGCCCAATGGCCAAGTTCACCAAACTCCATGCTAGACAGGCCTTGTTAATATTGCTCTTAGAAACATGTACATCCTGAAGTATCAGAAAGAAACAAGAAAAATGATTCAGAAACCAGCCTGTTGGCATAAACTGCATCACATCAACACCTAAGTAGTTTCTTTATGTGGCTCCATTCTCTGTCCTTCCCAGGGCTTTACCCAGGGACTCTGAGCTAAATTTTTAATATATACATACACATACATATGTATGTACTTATGCATATATGCATATATATGTATGTGCATGCATTTAAACACATATATAAATACAAATACACACAAATTATCATAACAAATAACACTGACTGCCTCCCCATAAAAGAAGTAAGGTTTCCTGAAGCTGAATTCCAGGTCTAATAAACAGAACAAGAAAACTTCTAGATGTAAAGTGAAGGCTCTCAACCTGTAGAGATATTTTTCTATGAAACCAATCAAAATAAGAATCATACCCTTCCAGTCTTCAAAGACAGTTCTTTTTACAGGAATTATGCATAGAGATGCAAAACATAAAGTTGTCTTTTGTCTTAGCTCATGAAGGTAAACTCCCTCTAGAATAAACTACTGAGCCTAGATCATACATTGTATGTTGAAGAATTTAAATACTCAATGCATATTATTGAAATTAATTCATAGTCATGCCTAAGAAATTAATTTACCTCTGCCCTGTTTTCCTTATGTATAATGTACCATGAAATCAAAGAAATAATAGTACAAGTTAAAAAAATACCTATTCCAATGTGGGCAATATGAAAAAAAATTACTAAGGAAAATAGAGATACTCAAAAGTAACTGAATCAGTATGGAAATAAATCAATAGTCAAACTTGTGAGTAGCTGTCAATTGCTGAAAACATTACACCCAGACCTAAACCATTTTATCTTTTCAGAAGGTTCACCATCTCTATAGTAAAATAACCATTTACTCCAATATCCCCCAGCATTGTTGGGGACATGAAGGTTAACAATATATTTTAGAGCTAATTGTCTCTCTGGAGCATTTTTCTCATCAGAGGACTTTTCCATTTTCTACTCAGCACAACCCGCTCTCTGCCCTGCTTGTCAAAGGCAGACTCCAATCCCACAGGCATGCCCATGCCTGGAAAGTCCATCACTAATCCCCAATGGCTGAGCTCACACTCAACACTCTCCATTTCATCTGCAGTTTCTATTGTAACCAAAGGAAAAAGCCAAAGAGCAAGACACAAACAGAGGAGTTCCGGGAAGATGGCGGAGGAGAAGCTGGAATCTGAACAAGCTCTCGCATAGAAAGCAGCTTTAGAGTTCCAGTGAACAGTCCTAAGCCAGAGAATCACACCAAGTGTGCCATCACAGGACAGAGAGTTAGACAAGAGAGGGGAAGCCAAGGCAAAAAGCACCCGAGTGGTCGCCAGCAGCCGCCACGGCGGCGGCGGCGGCAACAGGGTCGCAAGCGGCAGAGACCACAGCCGGGGGCCATACCTGAGCGCTCACACAGAGAGTCCGGGACGAAGGAGCCAGACGCCAGACGCAGCGGGCGAGCGGATTCTACTCAACACCAGCAAGAACCAACAAAGAGCGGACATCCTCACCCTGCAGCTTGCAGACCAGAGACGACCCAGGATCCAAGACTCGGCACCAGAGACGACCCAGGATCCAAGACTCGGCGTGAGTACAAGCCCGACATCCTCACTCCTCAGGGAGCAGAGGAAGGAAGGCCACCCCTCCCCCCCCAGCACCGGTGATCTCCATCTTGGATACCGACAAAGCTCGGAGTTGCTGCTAGCTCCAGCTCAGGCCTTGGAATAAAACGAGTCATTTAGCAGGTCACAAGAACTTAACGCCGAAGTGACCTGCCAGACTCAGCTCCATCCAGGGAAAAGTCACCCAGCTCAGGCGCCAGCCTAGCCTCACTGGGTAACCAGAGCCAGAGGCTGCCCCTCCCTCTAGCAGCCACCACAATCAATTGAAAAACAGAAACCCTGAGAATGGCTCCAGGCTGGGCGCTGTGAGCTTTATCACAAAATAGCCCCAGGGAAAAGCTACTGTTTGTTGAAAGGCCTCAACCCTACCCAGAACCTAGCCTCATCACCACATCCCCCTCTTTTGTGACTCTCAAAGCAGACCACCCTCCCAGAAAACTAACCTGGGAGGGGGATCTCAAAATCTTGGGTAAAGCAGAGCATTTTTCTGCCTCTTCCAACCAACCGACTTAAGAAACCAATCAAACCACAGGACCTCAAGCTGACCAGAGACTCCAAGAGACTGGTTGCAGACAAAAGGGAGATACAGGATTCTTCCCACTCCTCCCCCCCCCAAAAAAAAAAAAATCAAAAGACTTTTTTTTTTTCTTTTCTTCTTCTTCATCTTTTCTTTTTTTTTTTGCTTGTTTTTTGTTTTTTGTTACCTTATATATATATATATATATATATATATATATATATATATGTATATAAATTTTTTTCCCTTCTAAAATTTTATTAATCTTTAATTCTTGCCTCTTCTGAAAAAATAATTGTTTTCCAGTAACTTTTTTTTCTCATCTTATAATTTTTATTTCAGAATTACGTGAATGAGAGTTTTCCTTTCTTTTCTTGTCTTCTTTCTCTTTTTCTTTCTTTCTTAATTATCTTTTTGTTTTTTATCTAGCTCTACTGAACTTCTGATCTTTTCTTCTCCCTTAAAGCTTTTCACATCTCCTCAATGTCCCTCCCCTTCTCTGAACATATTCACATTCCTCTCTAAATAGACGGTCTTTTAACCTCTATAATAACATTAATTTTTACGTTTCTATTCTTTTTCTGGTCTCTCTTTATTCCCCTTTCCGTCTCTTCTTTTTCTCTCTCTCTCTACTTGCATCCTACCCAACCCATTTCCTGCACTGTGATTAGGACATAGTTAACTCTCCTTGTGCCTCCCCACACCAATCTATTCCAATTTTTTACCCACATCTCTCACTAATCCTAATAATTTCTGGTTTTTCAAATTCTTTTCTGCGGTTCGAAGTCCTTTAACATATAGTCGTTTGATGTTGAATAGATGTATCTGTTGAACTAGATTGTATCTGTAGACTATTGACTGTACAAATGCAAACTTTGGTTGATGGTTGCCTTAAGATAGTGTTCTAGCACAAAACTGGTGCAATCTTTATCTCAAATGGGCCGAGTAAGCCGGAAAAACACAAGAAAAATGGCAAATTCGGGTATCTCAATTCCCAACCTTGATAATCAGGGATTAGAACAGATAAAGAATAATCCAGAGGAGAGTTCCCAAATAGCTCTACAAACACTAATAGCAAACATGATAAATGAGAAGTTTGACAATGTACAAAGGACTCTGTATGAGCGTGATAGGGAGAGAGAGGAGGCATCCCAGAAGTTTATACAGGAATATCATAAGCATGAGGAAGCTTCTCAAAAACTGATACAGGATTTGCGTGAACAACTTGAGAATACTCAAAGAGAAAGGGAGGAATGGCGTGAGCAGGCAGAGAACACTCAAAGAGAACTGCAGGAATCCCACAGAAGGGAGGAAACTAATCAAAGAGTAATTCACGAATTAAGAGACCAGGTAGAGAATACACAAAGATCACTAAAGACATTCATGGAATCCATTAACAAAGAGCTGAAGGAAGTCAGGGAGACCACAAAGGGAATGCTGAATGGAACCCAACAGAAGGAATGGGAGTCCAAAGAAACCATAACCAATCAACTAAGTGATTTGAGAACAAACACTGAACACCAAATTAAGGAAGTAAAGAAATTCATACAAGACCTAAAACAGAGCTTCAACAAAGAACTTGAAGCCATCAAAGCTGACCAATTAGAAGGAAAAGAGATAAAAAACAAAGTAGAGAGTCTTGACAGCAGGTTAGACCATGCAGAAGATCGAATCTCAGGGATTGAAGACAGCCTAGATATTATAGAGAAAGAACATACAACCATCCAAGACAAGTCCAAGAAATATGATAGGTCTATCCAACACCTGGAGGACACCATCAGAAGGCCCAATTTAAGGATAATGGGTGTAGAGGAGCACCTAGAAACAGAAGTTAATGGTCTAGGAAATTTGTTTAACAGGATCCTAGCAGAGAACTTCCCAAACATACAAAAAGATAGGCCTATTCAGATACAAGAAGCTTTTAGAACCCCAAATAGACCAGACCAGAATAGGACATCCCACCGTCACATTATAATCCACACAGGATCAACCCAGACCAAGGAAAAGATCCTTAAAGCTGTCAAGGAGAAAAGGTTAATCACCTATAAAGGGAAACCAATTAGAATTACCTCAGATTTCTCAGCAGAGACAATCAAAGCAAGAAGAGCCTGGAATGACGTATGCCATGCCCTAAAAACAAACAACTATCAACCAAGAATACTGTACCCAGCTAAACTCTCCTTCATAACTGAAGGCCAAATAAAAACCTTCCATAGCAAAGAAAAATTGAAACAATACATCTTCACCAAACCAGCCCTGCAAAAGATTCTTAAAGATGTCCTACACATAGAAAACCAACAAGAACGCAACAAAGGCCAAGAAACTGCACACAAACTGAGAATCCAAGAACCTTAGGAAGAACCCAGTTTTCACAGCCCCCAAGAAGGTGGATAACATGGCAGGAACTCCCAAATACCTCTCAGTCCTATCTCTTAACGTTAACGGACTGAACTCTCCAATTAAGCGACATAGACTGTCTAGTTGGATTAAAAAACAAGACCCTTCTATCTGCTGCCTGCAGGAGTCACATCTTGCCCGTAAAAACAAACATATTTTCAAGGTTAAAGGCTGGAACAAAATCTACCAAGCAAACGGCCCTCATAAACAGGCGGGAGTTGCAATCCTAATATCAGATAAAATAGACTTCAAATTAAAATTCGTGAGAAGAGATAAAGAAGGTCGCTACATACTAATTAAAGGATCTCTCCTTCAGGAGGATATTACAATTCTAAATATCTATTCGCCAAACAATGGAGCACCCAAATTTATCAAAGAAACACTACTTTTCCTCAAATCCCAGATAGATCCAAAGACATTAATCGTTGGGGATTTTAACACACCACTCTCCCCACTAGATAGATCAACTCGGCAAAAACTCAACAGAGAAACCGCAGATCTAAACAGCTGCATAGATCAACTAGACTTAACAGACATTTACCGAACATTCCACCCAGCAGCATCAGAATACACGTTCTTCTCAGCAGCACATGGAACGTTTTCTAAAATAGACCACATTTTAGGCCACAAAGCAAACTTATCTAAATTCAGAAACATTGAAGTTATACCTTGCATTCTCTCTGACCACAAGGGAATAAAATTAGAACTCAACACCAAAAGCCACCAAAGAAAGTCCGGTATCACATGGAGGCTGAACAACACACTGCTGAATCATGAGTGGGTCATGGAAGAGATTAGAAAGGAAATTCAAATGTTCATGCTATTCAACAAAAATGAACACACAAATTACCAGCTCCTCTGGGACACAGCAAAGGCAGTACTCAGAGGCAAGTTTATAGCTCTGAGCTCCTACATCAACAAATTGGAGAGATCGGAAACTAACAATTTAATGACACATCTAAACCTCCTTGAAAAAGAGCAGCAAGATAAACCCCAATCCAGTAGACGGAAAGAAATAATCAAAATTAAATCAGAATTAAATGAATTAGAATCCAAAAAAACTATAGAAAGAATCAACAAAACAAAGAGTTGGTTCTTCGAAAAACTTAACAAAATTGACAGACCCTTAGCAAACCTTATCAGAAAAAGGAGAGAGCACACCCAAATTAATAAACTCAGAGATGAGAATGGAAACATCACCACGGAAACAACCAAGATTCAGAACATTATAAGGGAATACTTCTCAAAACTTTATGCTAATAAGTTTGAGAACTTGACAGAAATGGACCTTTTCCTAGCAAATATTGACATGCCAAAACTAAACCAAGATGAGTTAAACCAGCTTAACAGACCCATATCAAGCATTGAAATAGAAACAGCAATAAGAGACCTCCCAGCTAAGAAAAGTCCAGGACCAGATGGTTTTACAGCGGAATTTTACAAGGCCTTCAAAGCAGAGCTCACACCAATACTCCTCCAACTCTTCAATGAAATTGAAAGAGAAAGCTCACTACCGAACACATTCTATGAAGCCATCATAACCCTCATCCCAAAACCAGGCAGGGACTCATCAAAGAAAGAAAACTATAGACCCATTTCTTTGATGAACATTGATGCAAAACTTCTCAACAAAATTTTGGCCAATCGATTTCAACAATTCATCTAAAAAATCATACACCATGATCAAACAGGATTCATTTCAGGGATGCAAAGCTGGTTCAATATACGCAAATCAATTAATATTATTCATCACATCAACAGGAGCAAGAATAAGAACCACTTGGTTATCTCAATAGATGCAGAAAAAGCATTTGACAAGATCCAACACCCCTTTATGATGAAGGTTCTGGAAAAATTAGGAATCCATGGAACATTCCTCAATACAATAAAGGCTGTATATGACAAACCTACAGCCAGCATTATACTCAATGGTGAAAAACTAAAGCCATTTCCTCTTAACTCAGGAACAAGACAAGGATGCCCACTCTCTCCACTTCTCTTCAATCTAGTATTAGAATGCCTAGCTACAGCAATAAGGCAAGATGCAGACATAAAGGGGATCCAAATAGGGAAAGAAGAAATAAAACTTTCCCTCTTTGCAGATGACATGATCTTGTATTTAAAGAATCCCATAGACTCCACTCCCAAATTACTCAAGCTGATTCAAAACTTTGGCAAAGTAGCAGGTTATAAAATTAACCCCCCAAAATCAATGGCTTTTCTATATGCCAACAATGAGAAAAGTGTGGCTGAAATTAGGAAAGCAACTCCATTTGTAATAGCCCCACAAAAAATAAAATACCTAGGAATTAACTTAACCAAAGAAGTGAAGGACCTCTATGATGAAAACTTTAAAATCTTGAAAAAGGAAATCAACACAGAACTTAAAAAATGGCAAAACCTCCCATGCTCCTGGATTGGCAAGATTAACATCGTGAAAATGGCAATACTTCCCAAGGCTATCTACAAATTCAACGCGATACCTATCAAAATTCCACCCTCATTCTTCAAGGAAATAGAGGAGGCAATCCAAAAATTCATATGGAACAATAAAAGACCCCGAACAGCAAAAACACTCCTCAATGGAAAGAACACTGCTGGAGGAATATCAATACCAAATTTCAAACTCTACTATAAAGCCATAGTAATCAAAACAGCTTGGTTTTGGCATAAGAACAGACCTCAGGACCAATGGAATAGAATTGAAAACCCAGAAATGAACCTACAGACCTATAGCCATCTAATCTTCGATAAGGAAGCTAAAACAATAGAATGGAAGAAAGACAGCCTCTTCAGTAAATGGTGCTGGCAAAATTGGTTAACTACATGTAGAAAACTAAAGCTAGATCCTTATATATCACCCTGCACCAGAATCAACTCCAAATGGATCAAAGACCTTGAACTCAAAGCAGACACTCTGAAAACATTACAGGATGGAATAGGAGAAACCCTAGGTCTCCTTGGCTCAGGTCGAAATTTTCTGAATAGAGACCCGGAAGTACAACAAATCAAAGAAAGGTTGGACAAATGGGATTGCATAAGGTTGCAGAGCTTCTGCAGGGCAAATGACATAGCTAGCAAGATCAATAGAAAGCCCACCGATTGGGAGAAGATCTTTACTAGCCATACAACGGACAAGGGTCTCATATCTAAAATATACTTGGAACTCAAAAAATTAAACCACCCAACAACAAATCCTCAAAGAAACAACTGCCCAATAAATAAGTGGGCGAAAGACTTAAAGAGAAGCTTCTCTGAAGAAGAAAGAAGGATGGCCAATAGACACATGAAGAAATGTTCAACATCCCTAGCCATAAAAGAAATGCAAATCAAAACAACATTGATATATCACCTCACTCCAGTTAGAACAGCAAAAATCAAGAACTCTAATAACAACAGATGCTGGAGGGGATGTGGACAGAAAGGAACCTTACTTCATTGTTGGTGGGAATGTAAACTTGTTCAACCACTTTGGAAAGCAGTATGGAGGTTCCTCAAAAGACTTCACATAGATCTCCCCTATGATCCAGCAATCCCACTTTTGGGCATTTACCCATATGTTTACAAACAAGACCACACTAAAGCTACCAGCACAACTATGTTTATTGCAGCATTATTTACCATAGCTAAGATATGGAACCAACCCAGATGCCCCTCAGTAGATGAATGGATCAAGAAAATGTGGTATATATACACAATGGAATTCTATGCCTCCATCAGAAAGAACGACATTTCCCCATTTGTTAGGAAATGGAAAGGTTTGGAAAAAATTATATTAAGTGAAGTAAGCCAGGCCCAAAGAAGCATAGGTCCCATGGTTTCCCTTATTTGCAATATCTAGTATAGGTATGAGTCAAGCGGAAAAGGTCAGATAATGTGATGTTAGGAAAATGAACCCTTAAATATGTATTTTAATGTTTTCGTTTCTTTCATGCATGTGTTTCTAATGCATTTATAAGATTATTTCTTTGTTGCTTTGTATGTCCCTCCCCCACAGTGTAACCCCCGCTTTCACTATATTTGATGTCAGTATAACATGTGGAGGAGATGGGGACAAACAAGTCGTTTAAGGATTCAGGGGGACCTGTTGCAACAATGAGAAGTACAAAATGTCATGTCAAAACCAGCTTTACAATTTCGGTGTGGGGGGGGAGGGGGGTATAATTGGGTGGGGGGAGGGAGGTAAAATTGGGTGGGGGGAGGGGGGAGGCGGGGAAGGGAAGGGAAGGGTAAACAAAGGAGGAGGCTGCAATGCTTGGTAAGAAATGTATGCATTATCCTGCCCATGTAATTGTAGCCCCTCTGTACAGTATGTTCTCAAATAAAATAAAATACAATTTAAAAATAAAAAAAAAAAAAGACACAAACAGACCAGAACAGCAGCCACAGACAGTGCTGAAGTCTGAAATGGGACTTAATATTTATGAAAAAAACCATTCCTTAGGTTGAATCAATAGCTCCAAGTTCCCAGCTGCACCTGGGCATGGGCAACCCCTCCTGCTGCACAGCATGCCCTCTTCATTCATTGGTTCAGCATCTTGCATCATGGTTGAATCAGTCTTACCCAAGGAAAGGAAGAAAAGGAATGACATCTGTTCTGTTCTCTGCAATTTATCAGCTCTAGTTTTCTCATCCAAGAAACACATATGTCCAGTCCCTTCCTCACACACAGTCTTTGTTCTAGCACTGCAGAACTGCAATTCTGGGGGAAGAGAGAGTCACACAGTGTTATCTTAGCTCTTGCTTGTTTATGAAGTGTTCTAAACCCAAGGAAGAAACATTTAGATTGGAGACATGGAAAAAAAAAGATTTCTGTTCTCACTAATTTGTTTCAAATTTTAAGGATACAGTCAATTTGGAAGCCTGCTAGCAGAGACATGGTTTTTTGCAGTTTGGTCTCTGCCTTTTGAGTCCCCCTGTATCCTGGTTAGAAAGACCAGAGAATTCACATAATCCATTCTATCGCTTGTGTCAAAATAGCCCATTTTTTTAATTAGTTTTTTTATTGTGAAAATACTGTACAGAGGGTTTACAATTACATGGACAAGATAATAAGTACATTTCTTATCAAGCATTGTAACCTCCTCTTCTGTTTCACCTTCCCATTCCTTCTCATCTTCCCCGCCTCCTCCACCAAACCCCCCCGCCCCCCCAACAAAGTTGTAAAGTTCGTTTTTGACAAAACGACTTGTACATCTCATTGTTGCAATGGGTCCACCTGTATCCCTATTTAAACGATTTGTTTTTCCCCTTCCCCTCCACAAATTATACCGACATCAAATACAGTGAAAGCAGGGGTTATACTGTGGGGAAGGGACATACATAGCAACAAAGAAATAATCTTATAAATGTTAGAAACAATCGCATGAAAGAAAAAAAAAACATTTGAATATATATCTTAGGTTTCATTTCCCTAACATCACCTTATCTGAAGTTTACTGCTTAACTCAGACATATACTAGATATTGCAAATAAGGGAAGCCATGGGACCTATGTTTCTCTGGGCCTGGATTACTTCACTTAATATAATTTTTTCCAAGCCTTTCCATTTCCTAACAAATGGGGGCAATGCCATTCTTTCTGATGGAGGCAAAGAATTCCATTGTGTGTGTGTGTGTGTGTGTGTGTGTGTGTGTGTGTGTGTGTGTGTGTGTGTGTGTGTGTGTACCACATTTTCTTGATCCATTCATCTACTGAGGGGCATGGGCTTGGTTCCATATCTTAGCTATAGTAAATAATATTGCAATAAACATAGTCATGCTGGTAACTTTAGTGTGGTCTTGTTTGTAAACATTTGGGTAAATGCCCAAAAGTGGGATTGCTGGGTCATAGGGGAGCTCTATGTGGAGTCTTTTGAGGAACCTCCATACTACTTGCCAAAGTGGTTGAACAAGTTTACATTCCCACCAACAATGCAGTAAGATTCCCTTCTGTCCACATCCCCTCCAGCATCTGTTGTTATTAGAGTTCGTGATTTTAGCCATTCTAACTGGAGTGAGGTGGTATCTAAGTGGTGTTTTGATCTGCATTTCTTTTATGGCTAGGGATGTTGAGCATTTTTTCATGTGTCTATTGGCCATCCTCTTTCCTCTTCAGAGAAGTTTCTCTTTAAGTCTTTAGCCCACTTATTTATTGTGCAGTTGTTTCTTTGATGATTTGTTGTTGGGGGATTTAATTTTTTGAGTTCCAACTATATTTTAGATATGAGACCCTTGTCCGTTGAATGGCTAGTTTATCTTCTCCCAATCCATGGGCTTAAAAATAGCCCATCTTGAAGGCCAAATCACCTTCAACACTTTGCAGGGAAAAGGAATGATATCCCTTATCCATTCTCTTGTTAAGAGTTAACATAATGTGGCAAATTCCTCCTATCCTTAGCCTCATTTTCCTTAGTCCAGAATTTCTGTTTAGCAGACCACTGTTAGGCTCACTTCCAGCTTCATGAAAGATACTCTCCTTACAGGCCATCTAAGTCAATGTTAACACCTCCTTCTTTAGGACAATAGTCTAGATTATTGGGATTGGAGTTCAAATTCAGGAACGCTATTTCCAAAATGGAACATCTGGTTTACTCACGCTCCTGAGACCTACACCAAGTATTAGCATTGAACCTTAGCTCAGTCCCCTGCAATAGCTGATCATATACCTCATCCTACCAATGGCTGGTCACTTTTGGTGGGAGGACCATTCAAGCCCAGGAGTTGAAGGACATCCTGGGTAACACACACAGGAAGATTCAGTCTCAAAGAAACAGGTGCAGAACTTCTCTAACAGAGGCTCTGCTTTTAATCCCAAGTACTACAAAAACAATAATAACCTAATGCATAATAACTTTTTACTAATAATCAATCTCTTTTAATGCACAAATTATAAGTATTCTTTTTAAGCATCAAACTTTAATCTGCAAGTTTATAAAGATTCCAGATTACTGTAGAGGAAAGTCATGCTTAGGTTCCTCGCTCAGTGAAGTAAGTTTAGAAGTAGGAAGCAATTTCAAGTCATTTCTTACCTTAATACAAGGACATCAAAGACATGTTACTGACACTCATTAACTTTGCTATGCCTGTCATCCACCTTGAAAGCTTTTGTGTTGCTGCTGAAGATTTTTCACTATTCACTCATTTGCTTCAATGGGGACTTCTTTTCACATAACAGGATTATTTCCTCCATGCAGTCCTGGAAAGGTATGAAAACAGGAAGTTCCATTATTACTCGACCTCGCTGTTTTCTTTTTTTTTTTTTGTGTGCTTGTATGAGAACTTGAACTCAGGGCCTGGGTACTATCCTCTAGCTTTTTCTGTCAAGATTGGTGTTCAATCCCTTGAGCTAAGGCTATATTACCACAGTTTTGATGGCTAAATGGAGATAATTGTGTGGACTGGCTTTCAAATTCAGTCTTCAGATAGCAGCCTTCTGAGTAGGATTAGAGAGGTGAGACTATAGTGCCCAGCCCCCAGAAGCATTTCTTCCTTAGAAGTGGTGTTGTGGTTGAAGAGGTAAAGCACCAGCCTCGAGAACACAAAGGGCCAGGGCCAGTGGCCAGGCTCTGAGTTCAAGCTCCACCACTGAGAAAAGAAAACACTTAAATGAAATGAAACTATTATTTTAGATATGAGACCCTTGTCCATTGTATGGCTAGTGAAGATCTTCTTCCAATCCCTGGGCTTTCTATTGATTTTGCTAGCTATGTCCTTTGCCATGGAGAAACTCTGCAATTTTATGCAAGCACATTTGAACAAACTTTCTTTGATTTGTTGTGTTTCTGGATATCTATTAAGAAAATTTTGGCATACACCAAGGAAACCCAGGGTTTCTCCTATTCTGTCCTGTAATGTTTTCAGGGTGTCTGCTTTGACTCTGAGGACTTTGGTCCATTTGGAGTTGATTCTAGTGCTGGGTGATATATAAGGATTTAGCTTTAGTTTTCTACAAGTAGTTAACCAGCTTTGCCAGAACTATTTACTGAAGAGGTTGTCTTTCTTCAATTCTATTTTTGAGTTCCTTTATTGAAGTTTAGATGGGTTCATTTCTGGGGTTTCAATTCTATTCCATTGGTCCTGAGGTCTGTTTTTGCGCCAGTAACCATCTGTTTTGATTACTATGGCTTTGTAGTAGAGTTTGAAATTTGGTACTGATATTCCTCCAACATTGTTCTTTCTGATAAGGATCATTTTTGTTGCTGCTATTTTTCAAGGAGCATTCCTCAATACAATAAAGTCTGTATATGACCAACCTACAGGCAGAATTATACACAATAATGAAAAACTAAGGCCTTTCCTTCTTAACTCAGGAATGAGACAAGGATCTCCACTTATTCCACTTCTCTTCAAACTAGTATTAGAATGCCTAGCTAAAGAACAAGACAAGATACAACATAAAAGGGGTCCAAATAGGGAAAGATGAAGTAAAACTCCCCCTCTTTGCAGAGGACATGATCTTCTATTTAAAGATTCCCAAGGACACCACTCTCAAATTACTCAAGCTGATTCAAAACTTTGGCAAAGTAGCAGGATATAAAACTAACCCTCAAAAATCACTGACTTTTCTGTATGCTAACAATGAGAAAAGTGTGGCTGAAATCAGGAAACAACTCCATTTGTAACAGCCACCCAAAAAATAAAATACCTAGGAATTAAATTAACCCAAGAAGTGAAGGACCTCTATGATGAAAACTTTAAAAACCTGAAAAAGGAAATCAAACAGAACTTAGAAAGTCGCAAAACCTCCAATGCTCCTGGATTTTAAGGATCAACATCATGAAAATGCAATACCTATCAATATTCCAACCTCATTCTTCAAAGAAATCTAATAAGCAATCCAGAAATTCAAATGGAACAATAAAAGACCTCGAATAGCAAAAACAAATCCTAACAGAAAGAACGGTGCTGGAGGAATATCACTACCAAATTTCAAACTCTATTACAAAGCCATAGTAATCAAAACAGCTTGGTACTGGCACAAGAACAGACCTCAGGACCAAGGCAATAGAATTAAAAACCCAGAAATGAACCTACAGACCTACAGCCATCTAATCTTTGATAAGGGAACTAAAAACATAGAATAGAAGAAAGACAGCCTCTTCAGTAAATGGTGTTGGCAAAATTGGTTATAATCTTGTAAAAAACTAAAGCTAGATATTAATATATCACCCTGCATGAGAATCCACTCCAAATGGATCTCAGAGTCAAAGAAGACACTGTGAAAACATTACAGGATGGAATAGGAGAAACCCTAGGTCTCTTTGGCACAGGACAAAAGTTTATTAATAGACACCCAAAAACACAACAAATCAAAGAAAGGTTGGACAAATTGGATTGCATGAAAATGCAGAGTTTTTGCGTGGTAAAGGATATAGCTAGAAAGATCAATAGAAAGCCCTCGGATTGTGAGAAGATCTTCACTAGCCATACAATGGACAAGGTTCTCATATCTAAAATATACCTGGAACTCAAAAATTAAATCATTCAAAGAAACAACTGCCCAATAAATAAGTGAGCTAAATAAAGACTTAAAGAGAAACTTCTCTGAAGAGGAAAGAAGGATGGCCAATAGACACATGAAGAAATGCTCAACCTTCTTATCCATAAAAGAAATGCAAATCAAAATAACACTGAGATACCACCTCACTGCAGTTAGAATGGCTATAATCAAGAACTCTAAAAAAAAGAGATACCTGAGTGGATGTGGACAGAAGGGAACCCAACCCTACTTCATTGTTGGTGGGAGCGTAAACTTGTTCAACCACTTGGAAAGCAGTATGGAGGTTCTTCAAAAGACTCCACATAGAGCTCCCCCATGACACAGCAATCCCACATTTGGGCATTTACCCTATTGATTACAAACAAGACCATACTAAAGCTACCAGCACAACTATGTTTATTGCAGCATTATTTACTATAGCTAAGATATGGAACCAACCCAGATGTCCCTCAGTAGATGAATGGATCAAGAAAATGTGGTATATATATATATATATTATATATATGTATAATATATATAATATATAATATATAATATATTATATTATATATAATATATATGATATAATATATAATATATATTATATATAATATTATATATAATTTATATAAATTATATACATAATATATATAATTATATGTAATATATATTATATATTGTATATATATTATTATATATATTATATTATATATTTATATATATTATATATATAATATATATTATAATTATATATTATATATTATATATTATATATAATATATATTACATATAATATATATATGTATATATATATATATATATATATATATATATATATATATATATAATGGAATTCTATGCCTCCACCGGAAAGAATGACATTGCCCCATTTGTTAGTAAAGGGAAAGACTTGGAAAAAATTGTATTAAGTAAAGTAATCCAGGCCCAAAAAAACATAGGTCCCATGGTTTCCCTTATTTGCAATAACTAGTATATGTCTGAGACAAGAAGTAAAGTTCAAGTAAGTTGATGTTAGGTGAAATCAACCCCTAGAGAACTACTGAAATAATTTTTCTTTCTTCCGATTGTTTCTAACATATTTATAAGATGATTTCTTTGTTGCTTTGTATGTCCCTCCCTCTTGTTATAACCCCTGTTTTCACTATATTTTTTGTTGGTATAATTTGCGGTGTGGAAGGGAAAAAAGAAATTGTTTAAATAGGGATACAAGTGGACCCATTGCAACAATGAGATGTACAAGACCTTATGTCGAAAAATGAACTTTGCAATTTTGGTGGGGGGAGGTTGGGATGGGGGGAAGGGAAATGGGAGGGCAGAGATGGTAAGGGGAAACAAAGGAGGAGGTAACAATGCTTGATAAGAAATGTATTTATTACCTTGCTCATGTAATTGTAACCCCTCTGTATGGAATTTTCACAATGAAAAAAATTAATAATAACCAAAAATGAAACAATTACAGGATAAATTATTTTTGAGGCTCTGGCTTCCATTCTCAACATAAATAGAAAAGGGAGGAAGTAGCACTGTGTCTCAAGTGGTACAGTTCTACTCTTGAGCTGAATTGCTCAGCGACTATGCCCAGGCCCAGAGTTCAATTTGCATGACTAAAAAAAAAAAAAAAAGGAAAGAACCATTTCTTCCTTAGCCACAAACATAAGGGTGCTTCTTAAAGATTTTTGTAATTGAAAAATTCTCATTGTACAAATGAGTTAATGCAATTTCAAAAGGAAAGTCTAGAAAGTCAAGAAAAGCTCATTAATCAAATTCAAAATCTAGTTCTTACTTTTTAATGCAACAGTCCCTCTCATGTCTCTCATGGGTATCTTCTATTCTAATTTACTTGGGAGTCCCAAGAGAATATAACTCAGTTTCAAATAACTCAAAGAACATCACTCCTGTTATATGACTAAGCTACATTACATCTGAAGCCTAGTGACCACATGAAATCATCAACTTTACTCGGGATGACTTCTGCCCTTGGGCAATAATAACTAGACTCCTTCACTGGTCTGAGACACCAAGATACTTAACTGTTCTCAATATATGCTTATCCATGAGTGGCTCACACCTCTCATCTCTATACAATCTTCTCTTTTCCCTCAGAATGATGAAAAGTAGTTCGAAAGTCTCTTCAACTCTGGTACAAAACATGCCTATAGCATGAGATTCTCAGCATTGAGAAGGATGTCGTAACTACACGTGCCTTCATACTGCTGGTTCACCTTCTGAAACTTCTCAACCCTTTCTTCAATGATACTGCTGTCTGCTGTCTGTAGAACTGTTTTCCATCAGCACCAGCTATCCACACAGCTCCTTATTGTCTTCATTCAACAGGATCCATGACTGAGTGTCTTCATTCTCCTCTTTTAGTTTTCTTTTTGTCGGTTGTGGGGCTTGAACCCTGGCCCTGGTACTGTCCCTCAATTCTTCAGTTCAAGGCTGGCGCTCTACCACTTGAGCCACAGTGCCAGTTTTGGCTTTTTCTGTTTATGTGTCTGTGAGGAATTGAACCCCGGGCCTCATGCATCTGAAGCAAGTACTATACCACTGAGCCCCCTTCAATCTCCTCTTTGCTGATAGTCACCTGCATAGAAAAATGCAATTGGATATTTAAAATTGCCAACAAAAAGTGCCCTTCCCTCCAATTAATGGATTGTGAATTCAGATTTGTTAGCATCTTGAAGGACTTACATCTTTTTCTTCCTCTTAGAAACCTAAGGTTTAGCATGATCAGATGTACTTTTGATGAAGTAACAACTTTAGGTGGCCAACAGATCCTTTACTCATTTCACATCTATTACTAGCAGGTTACATCAAACATAAACAAGAAAGGCTTAATAAATTAAGCACCACATAAAATTCTTCTGCAAATATTCTATCTGTTCCTTTGCCAACATCATGTCCTTCTCTGGAATATGTGGCTCAGATTGGCCTTCATAGTTGGAAGTTCTTTCAAATGCAGAGTCCTGTGAACCAACGACTTCTCTAGTTCCTACATTTAAACACAAAAAGGAGGGTTTATTTTTTTAAAACCTTCAATACAAGCTGCTGCTTTTCCCCACACCTAACCTAATTCTTTGATTAAACTCAATGGGAGGGCCCCAGCCAAGGAGAGGGATCTTAGAAATGAGAAACAGCCTTAGTCTCCTGAAGACCTACCTAGGTGGTCAGCTTCAACCTGAGTTGCACTCAAAACAACATTGATTTCTTCAACTCCCCTTATCATTGCCTCAAGTAGGTCTTTCATGTTTCTATAACTCACTGTTATTTAACATATAGATCAACACTCCAACTTAGTGGATAGTGAAGTTAAATAATTACTTGAAATTTAATTATCTTATATTTATAAGGTTATACAAAGTGAAACCTCATTTTAAACTGAGAAATGCATTCTTGCTAAAGTAGTCATTGCATAATAATTTCTCTTCTACTGGAGTTATTGTTTGGCTTTTTATTTTTATTTTTATTTTTGTTGTCCATGAAGCTTGAACTTTGGGCCTGGCCCCTGTACCTGTGCTTCTTTGAGCTCAAGGCTAGCTCTCTATCACTTGAGCCATAAGGCCACTTCCACTTATTTTTGAGTAGCTTATTGAAGAGTCTCAAGAACCACTATCCTCAATTCTCAAGTTCCTGAGTATTAGTATTACAGGCATCAGCCAAGCCACTAGCACCTGCCTTGGGCTAACTTTCCAAATGAAATTGTGTAAGAAAAAAAATTGTCTGTTAGTAAGGATCAGTAAAAAATTCCCTCTGACTTTGGAAACATTTTTTCTTGGTTTGTGTATTTTTCTTGCTGGTGGCAATCAAATTCAGAATTTCATGCAAACTAGGCATACTATCACTAGCCATACCTGGATTTATTTTGTGTTCTATTTATTTTAATTTTGGGGGGCTGATTCTGGGACTTGAACTATGGGTCTGGGCACTGTCCCTAAGCATTTTTGCTTAAGGTTACTACTATGCCACTAAAGCTACAGCTGTGTTTCCAACTTTTTGGTTGTTAATTGGAGATAAGCCACATAGATTTTTCTCCCTTGGGTCAGCTTTGAACAGAGATTCTTAAACTTCAGCCTCTTGACTAGCTAGGATTATAGACTTGAGCCACTAGCATACACTTATGTCTTTAAAATATATCCATTAGTAACAATAATAAATGACTTATTATTACTACAGGATCACACCTACAATACTACCTACTTGAGAGGCTGAGATCTGTAGATCATGGTGTAAATACATCATAGTTAGACAACTCAAAGTTCATTAATTTTTGTATGTGCTGGCCCTAAGGATTGAGGGCTTCAATTCAAAGCTTGAGCACTATTTTTGAGCTATAGTACCACTTCCAGGTTTTTCATAGTAGTTTTTCAAAGTAGTTCATAGGACTACTGGACTTTTCTGCCCAGGCTGGCTTTGAACTGCCATTTGTATCCTCCTGTGTAGGATTTAACCAGAAAAGCCACACTGAAGGTGCATACATGCTCAAATGGTAAATGCTAACCTTGGCTGGAAAAAGTTAAGAGGATTCAAGCCCCAGTATTGGCATATATACACTTATATGCATGCATGTGCATACACACACACACACACACACACACACACACACACACACACACACACACACACACACACAAACCAGACTCCTATACTCAGTTCCCCAGGATGAAAAAAAGGTAAAAATAACAAATTATAAGATGGATGATTATTTTAAGTAGCTTCAATAGTTACTAACATGGCTATATTGTGGCTTAGGTGGTAGAATGCTTTCCTCCCATACACCAGTTCAATTCCCCATGTTGTTCAAACCAAACCACACAAACAAAAACACACAAAGAAGCATATCCTACAAAAGATATATAATACTATGTAACAAACATTAATCATTAAAAATAACTGAAAAACAGCAAAATACAGCCATGTCAAAATCATGCATGGGGGGCTGAGAAGGTGGCTTAATGGTAGAGTGCTTGTCTTGCATGCTTGAGGCCCTGGGTTCAATTCCCCAGCATCACATAAGCAAACAGAAAAAAGCCAGAAGTGGCGCTGTGGCTCAAGTGGCAGAGCACTAGCCTTGAGCTGAAGAGCTGTGGGACAGTGCCCAGGCCCAGAGTTCAGGCCCCATGACCGGACCCCAAAAAAAATCATTCATGGGAATACTCAATATCTAAAGAATGTATTGTTTTCTATCAAATCAATCTATAAATTGAATGCAATTTTATGAGAAGTCTTATCAGGACTTTTTATAGTTTCAGGCTGCATAGCTTAGGAAAAATGAGACCTGGAAAATGACATCTAGGAACTCTGATAGGAATAATACATTTAGAAAAATACATGCACTATCTTCTTTGCTTCTAACTCAGGATGCATTCATCATCTTAAGGATAAGCATCTGTTCTGTGGCAAAAATATATGCATTCTTTCCTGTAAGAAATACACTAAAGGGGCTGCGAAGGTGTCTCAGTGTTAGAGTACTTGCCTTGCATGCATGAGGCCCTGGGTTGGATTCCTCAGCACCACATAAAAAAAAAGAAAAAAGCCAGAAGTGGCGCTGGGGCTCAAGTGGTAGAACACTAGCCTTGAGCTGAAGAGCGGAGGGACAGCGCCCAGGCCCAGAGTTCAGGCCCCAAGACTGGACCCTCCCCCCCCCAAAAAAAGAAATACACTAAAGACTGAATCACCAAATAACCAAGAACTCAGATGGTGTAACCCCAGAGTGATTAAGAGCAAAGATAAACACCTATATATATGGCTTTATGACAGGACTTGCTTTTATTATATAAATGCCACTGATGTCAAAGAGCTCTTTGCGCCTACTGTTAAAAGCACTCACACTCTGAGTGTGCCTCTGTCTTTCTGTTTATCTGCTTATCTGTTTGTTTGCTTGCTAACTCAATAAAGTATTGCCAAGTTTTCTTACCATGGTGACTACTCTGCAAATTTTTATTCTGTGACCAAGGACCCTAAGTCAAGAGTTCCTACTTATAGAGGGAAACTTCCCCAAACCTCACCTGGACCCAGTGACTGTTGTTCCTCAAAGTTATGAGGTGAGTTGCTGAGTGGTTGGTAGAGTGCTTGCCTTAAATGCAAGAGACTCGGTGTTTGGTCCCCACTAACAGAGGAGGGGAAGGATTTCTAAAGATCAAAAGACACAAAGAATATGAAAGAACAATTTTGGGGACAGACCATAACTCAAAATGAGGATTTGTTATACTAAAGCCTAGTAATCAAGACAATCTGGTATTACAGCTGAAGAAAAAGAATTACACAGGGTAGAGAATTGAGTACAAGCCCATGTAGAATCCTGAGATTTGACATTAGACTATTCAATAAATAGCTATTTGGATGAGCTAGCTATTTATATGGAATAAGATACAAAATAGACCTTAACTTAAAGCCGTAGCAAATAATTCCTAAAAACAAAGAGGCAAAGGTAGAAAGCAACACTTAAAAGCTTTAAGAATGAGGGGCTGGGAAGTTGGCTCAGTGGTAGAGCGCTTGCCTTGCATGCCTGAGGCCCTGGGTTCGATTCCTCAGCACCACATAAGCAAAAAGGAAAAAGCCAGAAGTGGCACTGTGGCTCAAGTGGTAGGGCACTAGCCTTGAGCTGAAGAGCTGAGGGACAGTGCTCAGGCCCAGAGTTCAGGCCCCACAACTGGACCAAAAAAAAAATTTAAAAAAAAAAAAAGCTTTAAGAATGAAATAAGAGTACATTTTAAGAATGGAGATTTTCCCCAAGGAAATTAATACAAAGGTCGGAAAATATCAATAAGTTTACATTACAGCAACACCTTTGGTTGAGTAAGTAATATCAAGAAAAATATAAACATCGTCTCTTAAGGCTGAAGACATTTAAATAGTATGTATTCAACAAAGGAACATTTCAATCAAGAAGATGACAGATAGGATACATGATATTGAATAAAATATCTGAGCATGCAATTCACAAGAAAAGGCATATGTGATGTGGCAAGATTTATGAAAAATATTCTATCAGAAACAATAAAGAGATATCACACTTGTCAGACTAGGGAAAAGTTAAAAATATACTGGACAATACCAAATGATTGGAGAAGGATTATATAAGAATATATGTGGATATTGATACCAACTTTATCATTATGCAAACTGCATATAGAGGAGTAAAAGTTATCAAACACCACTGACGAAAATTCATGAAGAAAATTTTCATACATAATATCAAGTACATCACAATTAATATGCACTGTCATAAGTATTTGTGATGATTTTTAGTACACTGGAAATTTTTTCAAGGAAGAAAAAAGGGGGTAAGAAGCCTTAATAAGGACCCTCATTTGTGAAATAACTTCTAGTACCCCACTACTTACTAGTTTGTAATGTTTTTTTTTGTTTGTTTGTTTTGCAATTCAGTTCCCACAGGTCAAGGGCAGGAGAGGAACAGCTTCCTTAGAATTGGGGTCATCTGCAAATGGTACCTGCATCTAGGACAACACAAATCATGAAGCTAGAGGTTTGCAAGATTAAGAAAAAAAGGCTACTGGGCATGACCTGTTTGTGGAAGGGGAAGCACTGGATGGGGTGAGCAACAGTATCACCTGCTCAGGGCTCAAAATCCCAGTATATAGGCTATAGTTGGGAAGGGTGGTGGACATACTCCAAGCTCCAATGTGCCATCTCTTCTGCCCGCTAGAGCCCACCTTAGTCCAACTGGCACCACATAGGCACAATCATGTGTCCACATTCCATGAATGGGTTCCCATAGAATGGCAGGGTGGGAGCAATCTTTACATGAAAATGGATATATCTCAGATGGCACTGTCTCTGAGGCTGACAAATCATGAATAAAGAGTTCCTTTACATGAACAAGAAGAGGTCCTCACTATGAAGTCACTGTACCAGGTAAACGACTAGTTAGGGAGGTAGCAACATACCCAGATCCAAGTTAATAACTCCAGGCTACAAAGGAATTACAGGGGTATGGACACAGGGCCTGGCCCAATATGCCCACAATCAGGCCTATCTGGCATCATGTATGTGCCCTCTTATGAAAGTGTGTACTGGCGCATAGGCCTATCAGAAGGGACGAGCAAGACAGTAGTCCACATGGTGAAGAGCAAGCTACCAAGCACGACCTCTCTTTAGCAGGAGTAAGCACTATTTAGGAAGGTAGGCAGCACCCCAAGTTCCAGGCTTATAAGCCCGGCTCCACAGGCCTGTGAAAGGGATGTTTTACAGTCTCCAACCCCAGACTTTTTCTCTTGGGTCCAAAAACACGTAGGACCTATCTAATTTAAAAATAGGTTAAGTGCTTTCATGGGAACATGTGTATACACATGCACAAAATCCCTGACCCATGATTTCATTTTCACAGGACAGAGGAGGGAATGGAATCACTTTGAATTGAAGGCCTCCCAAGGCTACACTGAAATTAGCCAGCTAAGGAAAAAGGACAAGCTATGGCTTCCCTTCTTCTGGATCCAATATATTGCACAACAAGGCCACTCTGGCACCACATTTGTGCCCTCCTGTGAATGTGTATACACACATGCACAACACATATCACAACTGGATTCCCACAGTTCCAACTTGGAGTGGAACCACTTACTGAGAAGGACATAGGCACATATAGCTGCACCTGGGCTGACTCATACCAGGAAGCCAGAGGTCCCAAAGTGAAGAAAAACTGGCTGCCTTGTATGACTTCCCTGTAACAGGATAAGCCCTGGTTAGAAAGTGCAGCACCATGCCAAACTCCAGCCCCGTAATCCCAAGCAGCACAGGCCATACTCTGCAAGGGAGACATGAAAGACCTACTCTCTAAGCTTTTCTTCCCTTGGGCTGGCATCAGCACCCAAGTGGGAAAATCTTGCCACAGGTCCTTGTGTTCCACAAACTGGTGTATACACAAGCACAATGATATACTCACTCAACCCCACACAAATATTCAGTTACCACAAAGGGAGAGTGGTCCTATTTGCCTGGAAACTAGGGCATCTGGAATGGCACTGTCACCTGGGCCTTCAGAGAAGGACCTGCAAGATGTTAGTCCAAGAGGGAAAGAACAGGGTTTTGGGTATGCTCTCCCTGTAGGAGGAGGAGCACTGGTTGTGGAGGGTGGACGCATGCCCACTTCGAATCCCACAACCCTGGGCTATACAGGACACAGCTAAATAGCAAAACAGGACAGCTCGTAGTCAAGGAATCTCCAAGTCTTCTTTCACTTGGGTACTATAATATATAGTACACAACCAGTCAAATCTGACACTATGTACATGCCTTAGTGTGAATGTGTGTACATACATGCACAACTGCTCCCAAGTGTTTTGGTTCCCACAGTGTGGCAGGAGATGTCTAACATAAAATGAAATGGGGGGCATGTGAGATGGCATCTGTTGTGGCCTGGCACAGATCAGGAATTTAGATTTCCTTAAGGTAAACAAGAGGCTCTCAATCATGTATTCATTTTAGCAGGTGAAGCACTAGTTAAGGAATATGTTGGAAGCATCCCCTGCTCCAGAACAATAATCCTAGGATACACAGGCATATGCTGGGTAGGTATGTGGGGCCACTGGAGCACCGTGTATGTACATTACTTCAAATGTCTGCAAACCCTCTCACACTTGACTCTTTTGGCATAGAGGATGAGTAGGATGAACTTACTTCAAATCACATGTATCCAGGATGGCACCCCCAACTGGGCCCACAGGACCACGAAGAGGTCATGAAGCTGCAGTTGAAGGAGCCCTTGGGTATGACTGCCCTGTTAAGAGGTGAAACACTGGTTGAGAAGGGTATCAGCATCTGCAGCTCCAAGCACATAACCTCAGCCTACACAATTCATAGCCTGGGAGGCATGAAAAACCATGCCTCGACTGAACATTAGATGCTACATGAATGAGAAAATTTCCATCCATCATAATCACAGCCATATAATGTATATTATCTAACTATTTGAAGTAGGTGGAACATGGGTTTTTCTTGTAATTTTCAAAAATATAAAAATTAAGAACTTTTTTGTTTTTGGTTTGTTTCTTTTTATCTTTTGTTTTGTTTTGTTTTTGTGCCTGTCTTGGCACTTCAAATCAAGATCAAAATGCTGTTCCAAAACCTCTCTGTGATGAAGGTTAGCCCTGTACAACTTGAGCCACAGCACTATTTCCAGCCTTCTCTGAGTAGTTTGTTGGAGATAAGAGTCGCATGAACTTTTCTGCCATGGCTGGCTTCAAACCACAATCCTCATTTCACAGCCTCCTGAGTAATTAGAATTACAGGCCTCATGGATAGTTTTTTTAAACAGTTGTACAATGTATCAATTGGTTTTTACAATGCCTCTTAGACTTTGTCATAGTGTCCATCGACTCTTCTAATCTATAAAAACCCCACCCATCCCCTTTCTTTCCTAGTTCCATTTTCACATATGTGCATTGAATCTTATGTTGTATTTTCCAAGCCATCTACTCCCTATTCCTTTGCCTCTTTCCATGTCTCCTTTAACACCTACCCAAGGACAAGATATGCTTCATCTTTTTACTGTTCGTATATGATACTGTTATGTCAGAGAGGTTAGAACATAAAATTGAGTCATTATGTTGAAAATGAACTTTAAAACTTTGGTGCAGAGGGGTGGTCGCCGGGGAGGATTGGGGGGGCGGGGGAGGATGGGAAGGGATGGGAAGGGGACAAAAAGAAGGAGGCTACAATGCTTGATAAGAAATGTACTCATTATCTTGCCCATGTAATTGTAACCCCTCTGTACAATACTTTCACAAAAAAATTAATACAACATAAAATTTTACTGCTTTCTGTACTATATAGTCTGAACTCATATATAATTAATGGACATGTGTTTTACTTTTTTCAAATTTCATGTTCATATTTTAGATCTAATATTACATATGAAAGGACTTACACTCCATTTCTCTTTCTGAGTCTTTCAACATCCCTTGCACATGAGCATGCGTGTGCGTGTATGTGTGTGTGTGTGTGTGTGTGTGTGTGTGTGTGTGTGTGTGTGTGTGCGCACACACACACACATGCTAGTTCAGGCTGACAAACTCAGAGCCTTATTCACTTTTTGCTTTTTTCCTCAAGGCTAGTACTTTACTAGCCTTGAGGGTACTTAGAGATAATTTTCCTTAGTAACTGGTATTATTATGTATGAACCACCTAGTTCAACATATTATCACACTCTAAAGTCATTTTCAACTTCCCAATTTTTAAAGGAAATTATTGATAGGGCTTAAAAATCCAAATAAACCAGTAATCTACTGTAACTTTTGCATTCCCTTTTTCAAGCCAATTAGATTATAGGTAGCCTATTATCTTTGAATGCATAGTCTTTGATATCACAAAAATTATGTTCCTAAATACACCTTTTTCCTATCATACCTTTTCCTTTTTGGCTGTCATTTATGTGGCAGTTATTATTATTTGTACCTGGAAGAAACATTGCATACATGTACTTTTGTTTTCCAAAAGTCTAAAATATGTGTCTAAAATATTTGTAAGTCAAATACAACTGAGTTATTTCTAACTGCCTTTGGAATATAAAGAAAACTTCATTGTATGAATGTTTATATATGTATATATAGTATGTATGTATGTATATGTATATATATATATATATATATATACATATATATATATCACATTTTCTTGATCCATTCATCTATTGAAGGACATATGGTTTGGTTCAATATCTTAGCTATGTTAAATAATGCTGTTATAATCATAGTTGTGCTGGTAGCCTGAGTATGGCCTTGTTTGTGACCCTTTGGTAAATGCCCCAAAGTGGGATTTCTGGTTCATAGGGGAGCTGAAATGTACTCATTACCTTGCTCATGAACTGTAACCACTGTATACAGCATTTTTAAAATTAAAAAAGTACAAAAAAGACAGAAGTAAAGCCAAGAATGTGCTGAACCTGGCTGTCACTCATGAATGCTCACAGATGGCTAGGAGAAGGGCCAGGCTAGTGCTACTATGACAGGCTTGGCTTTGGCTTCTTCTTCAAAATGAGAAGTGAACAATAGGAGACTATTTTGTAACTAATCAACACTCAATTAACTAGGGGTAGAAAACAAAACAATAACAAAAAAGTAATATAAAGAAAACTAAAATATAAAGAAATCTGTGTTTAAGAGCATAGGGAGTTTTAGGCTCATGATTTGGGTATGATGTGAACTTAGCTCATCTCAGAGAAAACAAATGTAAAAACCCAATGAATTTTTTTAACATACCTCTTAATTTTTCTATCCCCAATTTTCTTGTCTTCTGTTCTTGATTCTTGAACAGATAACCATTTGAGGCGATGTCGTGCATAGATGGGTATGGAGGAAGCATCAGCAAACATGGAAAAGCAAATCCGGCCATACCTATATAGACTGTCCATCCAAACTGTTTGGCCATTTATGCATAGATAAATCCAACTATTGCAGAAAAAAGAATAAGTCCTTGAAACATCTGTTCAGCTAGCTTCTTCCCCTTGTAAACCTGGTTGTAACCCGGCGTCCAGCCCATGAGGGCTGTGGAAGTGGTTGAGTCAAGGCATTGCATACTCCTGAATGGTTCGCTTTCAGGGTAACTGGGGGCAAGGAGCCAAGGTTGGGATCTGGTAAATTGTTCTAAGCCTTGCTTTTGAGGGTAAATTGCTGCCCATACTGGCTGCGTCTCCATGGTGATGGCATTTTCTCAGCCTCTTTTCATTCTTTTCTAACACCTGAAACGGCACCAATTTAGACATTTTAAGATATTACTTCACTCGTCCCACTTTCACCTATGCAATCTTGTAGAGGTCCAGTAGTGTCCCAATCTGGGCAGATTTTAATCCTGGTGGTCTTGTAAATGCTGCCCTAGTCTTACAGTTTCTCATACAAGACTGGTTAAGGATCTCGTACTTCCTAAAGAGGCAAATGAAGGGATTTTTAAATGCTGTCCAACTTCCATATTGAACCACATAAATATCAAATCCCAAGGTCAAGTTATAGTTTTTTTTTTTCATTTCTTCAACAGAAAAAAGCCAATCCCAAAACGAATTATAGTTCTTGAAAATCAAGCTGCATAATGAGCATAGAAATTTAGGGAGTTTTTCAAAACTTAAGATTTTGATTGTTTGAATGCTTACTTCTTTGCCAATTAATATGTTAAAACATTATCTCCAATCAGGATAAATTGCAAATATTGTACCTATGTTTGTAAATAGGAATAAGTAAGGACATGAAGGGAATTTGTCATGCATGAGATTCAGAAACTTACTTAAGCTCTGAGACAGCTTACTTTATGCCCACTTTCACATGCACCACAGCAAAAACTTGTCCCTTAAATATGAAATAGACTCTCATAAGACACCAAGTATTCAGTTGTCTTTTTCTTGGGGTAACAATTTCCATGTGTGTGAAAAAACTTTTGTTTTGCTGGGCACCAGTGATTCACACTTGTAATCCTGGTTACTCAGGAGTCTGAGATCTGACTACCATAGTTAGAATCCAGCACTGGCAGGAAAGTCTCCATGGAATATTAATCTCCAATTAACCACTCAAAATTCGGAAGTGATGCTTTGTTTCAAGTGGTAAAATGCTAGCTTTCAGTACAAAGCTGCTCAGGTACAACTCCAAGGCCCCAAATTCAAGTCAGGGAATTGAAAATAAAATTAAAATTTGTGTTCGAGTCACCCAGTTTAGGTTATGTGTTTATATGGGAAGTCAGGCTAACTAACAAATATTTCAATTTAAGAACATCTTTCAGAAGCAAAGTGTCATTTAGAGAAGATTCCATAGTAAGCTCTGCTCACACACCCAACATTGTGAACAACACGTCCTGCAATATCAATCAGAACAAGAGCTCAAATATCAGGTGAGGGAATTGTATTTTCATTCATGTAGCACAAAGGGATTCATTCAACTCTAAGGAAATCATTCTGAACAGAGGAACATCAAACATGGGGGAAGAGGAATGAATTGTGAGCAAACTCTACATTGAAATTCCAATTCCAAGGCCAGTAGGACAAAAAGGAGTAATCACTATTATATTCTCAATATTTTTAGATTAAAATTGTGGATAGGAAAGAAAACAGGAGTAAAAAGGATTAACGTACATTTCTTTCTTTGTGTACACTTTTGATATATGTATGTGTGCACATTTTAAGGAAATTAATATAAGGAAGTAAAAACGAATTGTTCAAAGGAGTAAACAATGGTAGCAACATGAAAATTCAAATGAGAATATTAACTTTTTCAACATATGGTATAATATATATATATATATATATATATATATTTAAAATTTCTCAATTAATGCCTGTTAACTTAGTGATGTCTTCTAAATAGAAAAAAATAGTTACGTTGAAGGAAATCTAGTCGAGTACTAAACTGAAAGCAAGGATGAGGAGACATGTGAAAGAAGTTTTGTCAAAAGTTGACAACAGTATAAATAATAGTCAATATTAGTGTTTTGTGGATTTAGGAAATGATGAGGATGCTAACAAGTTAAAATGCTTGTCCTAATAAGTAATGACAGAATTTTAAATTCCTACATACACAAGAATAAGAATACATGATACCAACTAAAACATAAAATGTTAATCAAATTTTTGACAATGACATCTACACATCTACGGCAAGCTATTGTATGATCAAGCTGTCAAAAGTGAATTTTGTATGGAAGATTCTCTAGATTAGAAGAGAAATGGATCTAATACTTAGGTGTGTCTCTGTTTCTCTAACAGTTGAGTCCTAAATATAATACACAGATGCCAGCAGGGTTTGGCAGGAAGTCTTTACAGTACTGAAAAAAATGCATTCTATCTACCATGACAACTGTACTTTTCAAAGATATCTTTCACAAGAGAAAGATAAAGGACAAATGCACAAACATATTTCCAGACTGATGCAGTTAAGAGACTATACCTCCAACATACCTATTCTACAAAAATACTGAAGTCTTTTAGTCCAAAAGATACCTACATTAGTGAACAAGAAAATATACAAGAATGCACAAAATTTGCTGGTAAGACAATAAACTGGTAATGGCAAAGTTTAAAATTCTGGGTTGGTATCTGGATGAATGGTGATTAAGCCTGTCCATCCAGTGCCTGGGACCAGGAGTTTCCTTGATACTGCCCCCTGAAATGACTACCTAGGCATGGGCCTGCTCAGGAGTCATTATGCTATGTCACGTATCTCCATGTTCATGTCCTGTTTTCTGTCTCCTGGCTCTTCTCCAGTCATCATGTCATCCCAACTCAGCAATCCATTGGAGCTGAATTGGTTTGCTAGTATTGTTTTCCTTTGGTCTGTTTCCTGAGTTCAGTGTATTTGGTGGCTGCAGGTCTTTGTAATTGGTCATCTGCACATAACTAGCACTCCAATAAAGACTCCTTTGTCACCTCTGACTGAGCCTCCATAGCCAAGTTTATTTAAACTACAGAGTATACCCAGCACCAGAGTATCCCAGAAGGAAATGAAAATAGGAAAGAGATAACAAAATTTTCATTCCCTAATCTCAATCCTAACACAGGGAGGTGTTGTGACTTCTTGGTCATGGAAGCAAGTTCTACCATTGCCCCTCAAGCATTTGTCTATCTCCTGGTGTAGGTAAACATATCCTACTACTAGCAAATAGTATTATGTGTGGGCTGGGCTCCACTGAATATCAGGAACTCAATACATGGTGAAGATGGAAAACTCTCCTGGCAGATGAGCATGAGTGGTTGCCTAGCTGTAGCTCTATTCCAGTGCTTGACTGTTCAGCTCTAATGGGAATGAAAAAGGTCCCATCTCTCTACTTATGTTTAATCTTTCAGAACCTGTCCAAACTTATGTACCTGTAACCCCTCTGTGTATCACCTTTATAATATCAATAAAAACATTTTTTCTTTTTTTATTGTGAAAATACTGTACAGAGGGGTTACAATAACATGGCAAGATAATGAGTACATTTCTTATCAAGAATTGTAGCCTCCTCCTTTGTTTCCCCTTCCCATTCCTTCCCATCCTCCCTCCACACCCCCAATCCTCCCCTCAACCACACCCCCACACCAAAGTTGTAAAGTTCGTTTTCGACATAACGACTTGTACATCTCATTGTTGCAATGGGTCCACCTGTATCAATAAAAACATTTTTAAAGGAAAGTTGTCGTAGACAGAACAAGAGGACACAGGAGTAAGGGGAACTCTGACCCATCCTTAGCCTCACCATATATATTAATATGTGCCACTAGGTACAGAAAGCAAGACATAACGACTTATACATCTCATGGGTGGGGGTAGGCGGTTGGGAGGATTGGGGGGGCAGGTGGAGGATGGGAAGGGATGGAAAGGGGAAACAAAGGAGGAGTCTAAAATGCTTGATAAGAAATATACTCATTACCTTGCCCATGTAATTGTAACCCCTCTGTATGGTATTTTCACAATTTAAAAATAGAAAGAAAGCAAGACAAGTTATGAGGCCTCTCCTTACTCATCTTGTAAGCTTCTCCTGACAGAACTGATGTTGGATTTGTCTCAGATAATACAAAAAATTCGAAAATCAGCTTTGCCAATCAAACAGGTACTGTGGATGATTAGTACAATATATTGATTGCACAGTTTCTGCCTGTGGGCCAACACAAGGTGCTACAGCTGGCTCTGGCTTTAGATCTTAAACTAATGCTAGTGTTGCCACTAGAGTGGGCTCCAAAAAGAGTCAAAAACATTCTAAACGTCTCAAAGTGACTAACAACCCCACAAAAAACTCACTTTGTGAGTTGGTCCTAAGGTATGAAGTTCAAACTGGAGTTGGGAAGAATTTCATTGTGTCTAGAGCTCATGAGGACTTCACACCTACTGAACCTGTTTAGGATTTCTAGTGTTAATGACCAACTGTCCATTCCCTGGAGAGCAGCAGAGCTTGGGTTTTCCAGTTCCTGGGGGAATGCTGTTACACTGTAGGTGGTTCATATCTATGCAATGTATTAGAACAACGAGCTCTTTTCCAAATAATCCTGTTTGATTAAAGTCTCACAATCTGCTATAAGCTATCCTTGCTCTGTCTATATATAGGTTAGGGAAACTCCTTTCAGATAGAATCAGGTGCCCCCTTCATAAACATTAATTCTTATTCTCATGCATCAAATAGTTGAAGTTGGATTAAGAGAACATTTTTTCATTCAAAAGTAGAGGCACAAAAAAAGATTCCGAAGATTCCACAGCTGTAAACAGCACACTCTAAAGGGCCAGCCTAAGCCAGCATCTTCATGGCACATAAAACATGGTGCTGAAAATAACCAGTGAGGGTGCTTCTCTGATCTGAGCACTCCATTTTCAGGCTCTATTTCCAATGCTTTTCCTGCAGGTCAAGAGTTTCACATTATTAGAATTGGTACTCATATTTTGAACAGATAGTTCAGTGCCAGGTGGATGTTGGCAAACATCCAGTAGATGGTCAGCAGAGTTAGGCTGCATGTTTTGAAGAATTCACCAACTCCAACAAGTCTAAGTGTAGGATACCTTGTAAAAGACTTATCAAGTCACAATGTCTATATTTTACTCCATGATACCCTTATGGTATCAGGGATATGTAAAATTACTCTAGGGAGATATCTGTTAATCCAATAACAGGTAAAATCTTTCCTCCATTACTTATTGTGATCAGAAATGCATAAGGATTCCTATTAGTGTATGTGGACAATTTGTAAATTGTAGCTTTATTTAATATATTGTTGATTTTTTTTTTTGGTCCGGTTGTTGGGCCTGAGCTCTGGGCCTGGGTGCTGTCCCTCAGCTCTTCAGCTCAAGGCTAGCGCTCTACCACTTGAGCCACAGCGCCACTTCCGGCTTTTTTCTTCTTGTTTATGTGGTGCTGAGGAATCGAACCCAGGGCCTCATGCATGCAAGGCAAGCGCTCTACCACTGAGCCACCTTCCCAGCCCTATATCGTTGATTCTTAAAAACATCAAATGGATATTTGATTCACTTCACAAGATTACTTTCTGAGTACTTGAAACAACTGCTGGCTTCAGGGAGACTTCTAGTCCATGAGACAAGCAGGCTCGCTCTGGCTCCAAAGGTCCCACATGTGTACACAAGGGCAGCACTTGTGGTGAGTAAATATTTCCACTCACAGAGCTTCTCTCTCTCTGACCACAATTCCAGTCATCTTCTCCTGGACACTGTCTCCAGGTATTCCAATATGCCTTAAGTTGTGAATGGTCCTTGTTTTTCTAGCCCATAAAAATTGAAGAGCTAAAATGTAAAATAAAACACTGCACTACAGACAACATAAAAGAAGAAACATTTTATTTAGACAGTAAGCTACTGATTAAAACTTCAAATATCTCAGTAAATAAGAGCAAAATTTGACAAATGGGGTTACACTGAATTAAAAATGTGGCACAACACAATAAACAGTAACTAGGGTGAATAGATGGCTTACAGATTAGCTTAACATCAGCCAAGAACTTAATTATCAGAATATGAAGGAAGGTTAGAAATCTAAACTTTTAAGTAATGTCAATGAACACATTGGCAAGCAAATTTAAAGATATTCCTGACATCTGGAATTATATGGGGCCAATTAAAATACAAAAATAGATGCTCAACATCCTTGGCATAAAGGAAATGCAAAGCCAAAGGACATTGAATTTTTCACACTTCAATGACAATATCTATCACTAAGAACACAAATAAAAATGCTGGCAAAATAAAGTGATCACTTATACACAATTCATAGGAATATCATTTCATACTATGGAAATGTATGTAGTTTCTCACAAATTATAAATAGCTGGATGCTTGTGGCTCACGCCTGTAATCCTAGCTACTCAGGAGACTGAGATCTGAGGAATGCGGTTCAAAGCCAGCCTGAGCAGGAAAATCTGTGAGACTCTATTTTTTTTTGGGGGGAGGGTCCTGTTGTGGGACCTGAACTCTGGGCCTGGGCGCTGTCCCTCAGCTTTTCAGCTCATGGCTAGGGCTCTACCACTTGAGCTACAGCTCCACTTCTGGCTTTTTTCTTTTTTCTTATGTGGTGCTGAGGACTCGAACCCAGGGCCTCATGCATGCAAGGCAAGTCCTCTACCATTGAGCCACCTTCCCAGCCCCTGTGAGATACTTATCTCCAAAAATCCACTAGAAAATCAGAAGTGGTACTCTGGTTCAATCTGTAGAGCACTCTTCTTGAGCTGAAGAGTACAGGGACAGCACCCAAACTCAGAGTTCAAGCCCCATGACTGACAAAAAAAAACCCACAAAAATGATAAATAGATTGAAGATAAGAACCAATACCACTACCTTATGAGATTGAGGTTCATTGCATATGTACATGTATGTGTATAAATAAACCCTCTATAGAATTAACATATGCTACTAAGAATGAAAAAGTAAGTGATATAATTATATAATATAAGGAGTATACAAGATTAAAGGGCCAGTGGAAACCTCATTAAAAAATTTTTCCTACATCAAATACAGTGAAAATGGGTTATACTTTGGGAGAGGGACATACAAAGCAACAAAGAAATCATCTTATGAATATGTTAGAAACTACCGCATGAAAGAAAAATCATTTGAATCCTTATCTAGAGGTTCATTTCTCCTAAAATAAACTTATCTGACCATTTTTGCTTGTCTCAGACATATACAAGTTATTGCAAATTATGTAATTGTAACCCCTCTGTATGATATTTTCACAATAAATAAAAGTTTTTCCTTCTACAATCTATAGTACATTTGCTGATTTGTTTAAACAGCAATGCACATTTTCTGATACGTAGTACGTGATTATGGGCAAGTACATCATCATGTGCATGGAAGGTTGTGACATTTGCAGAGTGTGTACACATCTCTGAAGTAGCTCTGCTCTCAAGGGCCATTGGGGTCTCTGTGTGGTATTTGTGTCTAATATATTATGACAAGTAGAAAACATAGAGTCGGTACCGATATTGATTTAGGCTCATGGTAGAGAAGGATGTCTTCTATTACCATATGTTCTCAAAAACATGTCCTGAAAAACAAAACTAGATTGTGAAAGCAGGTTGAGTAAAAATTACCTGTGTAAAGGTGAAAGTTCAGAATGCAAATGTGACATTCAATTTGGCATCAACCTTGATTTATTGAGACTAACTTACTGAGGATATTTTTATGATGTACTAATCTCTGAATTTATCAGAATATATTAGATATAAATTCTAGAGCCCTTAGTAACATTTTGTTGGTTTCAGCATCATCATTGCTTCCAGGGAGAAGTAAGCAGGTACATTTTTGGAAGCCTGTGCAAATGGAAATTTTATGGAACCCTGCCTAGATCAACCAGCAACGTTCTGTGGACATTGAATTTATGAACTGACCCATTGGGTCTGATGTCCTAATAACTTTGGTTGATATCCCACTACAATACATTTTTTTTCTGTCCATTTCACCATGCACCTGACATGGGATCCTCTGATGCAATTCAATTGCATCATTCTGAATGACTTTTCGGCAAATAGACACAGATATTGGAGTAAACATATCAAAGTTAACTTCAACACTAGGGACTCACTGTCTGTGGTCTTGGAAGAAACAGTAGCACCCGAGATGAATAAGGAGAACCTGCAAGTGTGCGTTCCAACCTATGTTTTTCTTCTGGATGCAAGGCCACAGACGCAGAGCTCCAGGGAAGAATTTAATACATTCTTCCTGGGGATTCACAAGAGTTTTCCATGAAAGATGGACTATACTACACATGTTTGTGAATAAAAGGACTCATGTGCACATGTGCAAAGATATCTATATATATACACACACATATGTGTGTGTGTGTGTGTGTGTGTGTGTGTGTGTGTGTGTGTGTGTGTGTGTATACTTAAAACTGTGGGCCTCAGTTTGAACCAGGATTTTAGCTTAGCAGATACTTCAGGGATGTACCTTTCGGCTTTCACATTCCTTTTCCTCCAGCTTCCACTCTTTGTTAGTCCTTGGCTGGCATTATGTGCTTTTCTACAATGAAGCACTGAGCACACATGGATGGAGATGGGATGTTGCTGGTGTTTTGGCCCTCTACACTTTAGACAAAGATCACAATAACAGGCGATGTTTCCAAGGCGTGAAGAGAACAAGCCCTAAGTAACTCATTAATCTATTTCCATTTACTGTTTTGTTCTCAGGATAAGCAATGCCTGAGGGAAGTTTAGGTGCACAGATGAGTGTTCTCTTCCTTCTCTACCATGCCAACCCATCCTTATGCACCAGTAAAAAGCTCAGTTTCATACTTGTACCTTTCATCTATGGTTCAGTACATTTCTATCTACTAGTAGGAAATGAATTTGGTTTCCTTCCATATATAGCTTCTCTTTCTAGGGCTATAAGCACTACACTTTACTCAACTATCTTCTTAATCCCAGAAGTCACTGCAGATTATGATGGGATGGCTGCTATTTCAAACAATTTGAGTCAGTGTCACCAATTATGTACTAAAAGGCTTCAGATACTCCCTTCCCTCCTATTATACACACACAAACACACACACACACATATGTGTGTATATATATATATATATATATATATATATATATATATATATATATATATATATATGTCCTTATCTTATATGCCAGTAGTATGTTTGCTTATCTTTCTTTCTTTTGTGCTTGTACTAGAAATTCAGGGCATGTGCACTGTACTGAGCTTTCTTGCTCAAGACTAGTGCTTTACCACTTGAGCCACAGCTCTACATCTGATACTTTTTGGTTGTTAAATAGAGAAATGAGTCTCACAGTTACCCCTGCCCAAGATAGCTTCAAAACATGATCACCACATCTCATACCCCTATGTACCTAAGACTACAGGCATGATGCACCAGTCCCTAGCGTAGTTTATTTTTCTTATTCCATAGTATTTATCCATGTTAAGCTAACTTTCCTTCTCTTAATTTCCCAAAACATGTTTGTATACTTTTGTTTCTGTGCTAATATAAACACATTGAGAATAATAATCTCAGCAAATCTCATAACTACCTATAGATATGAAGAAAAGAATAGTCTGTATTAGTAAAATATCATTAATGGTGGGGCTGGGAAGGTGGCTCAGTGGTAGAGCGCTTGCCTTGCATGCATGAGGCCCTGGGTTCGATTCCTCAGCAACCACATAAGCAAAAAGAAAAAAGCCGGAAGTGGCGCTGTGGCTCAAGTGGTAGAGCGCTAGCCTTGAGCTGAAGAGCTGAGGGACAGAGCCCAGGCCCAGAGTTCAGATCCCATGACTAGACCCCCAAAAAACCATACCCTTCATATTATTGACTACAGATAATAATATTTATACATGAAATCTTTCCTGTAGATAAGTGGAGCATGGCAATTACACAGCAGTAGATGAGAAATTTCACTCAATTCTACACCCACAATCGTTCTCAATTTCTGAACAATATGATACTTGTGCCAAATAATTTTTCATATTGTAGTTCCACCTGCAAACCATGAACTTTTTTCATAGTCACATGGTCTATTTAATTCCATTTTTATGCCTTCTTCTACATCCTTTATTCTCTCCTACATCTCTAATTATTTCTGTTCATTTTCACCTTCCTGAAGGAGCAAGCATTACAGGTATGCGATATTAGTGTTTGGTTTGCTTTGTACTCTTGATTGGCCTTTTCTCTCAAGGTTGATGCTCACCATTTGAATCACTCCTGCACTTCTGGATTTTTTTGGTTAACTGGAGAAAAGTCTGTCAAGGAATTTTCTACACTAGTTGACTTTGGCTTAGTATCTGCAATTCTCAGGTTCTTGATTATATAAGATTACACGCATGAGGCCCCAGCACAGATAATTTTCCAGACTTTCTGGATGTATTCCCAATCTCTAATTTGTATATAGCATTACCATCATTTGAAGGGATTTAAAATATTTTAGTATGTTTTTGAATTTGTACAAATTATATTATGATAGGCATCCATTGTGGTATTTCCATATATGAGTACAACATACTTGGAATAAATTTATTCTTATTTTTGGTTTTTCTTTTTTTTGGTGAGGGTCCAGATGTGGGGCCTGAACTCTGGGCCTGGGCGCTGTCCCTCAGCTGTTCAGCTCAAGGCTAGCACTCTACTACTTGAGCTAAAGCATCACTCCCGGCTTTTTTTTCCTTTTTGCTTATGTGGTGCTGAGGAATTGAACCCAGGGCCTCATGCATGCAAGGCAAGCACTCTACCACTGAGCCACCTTCCCAGCCCCTTATTTTTGTTTTTTCTACTAAAGAAATTCAGCAATGATTTTGAGAAGCTACCTTTGTGTTCTAGATCATCTTTATAAAGAACTAGTTGGTTTGTTTCTTACAGATCCAGGTACAAATGTGCTTGAATGGCAAATAGGAGTGCGAGTTAACCACTTATGAATATAATTAAAAGTCATAATTGAAATGAGAAGCCTCTAGTTCCCATGGCATTTGAGAAAAACTTTACCAAGACAGAAATAAACAATGAAAATGTAAAGCCGTTCACTATCAGTGGGACCCTTTAAGGCAATAATCTGCAGGTTCTTTGTTTACATGGTATTTTTAAAACTGTATCATTTTTGGTCAAAATTTTATTTATTCCATCCTAGTAAAAAACATGCAGATCAAGTTTAAAGAGATGGAAATGCTAGCTACCTTGATTTGATCATTATAATTACATTATATTAATTATTAATACATGTATTAGTCACATTGTACCTCCACAAGTGTGTACAACTAAAGTAATAACAATTAGCAGAAAAAATGAAACAAATTAAAATTAAATGCGATCACTAGAAAATAAGGTGAAAATATTACAGGTATGTGAGCTACTACTGTGCTTGCATGGAGTGTGTGTGTGTGTGTGTGTGTGTGTGTGTGTGTGTGTGTGTGTGTGTGTGTGTGTGTGTGTGTGTGTTTGTTTGTGTGCGTGTTCATACCAGTCCGGAGATTAAACTCAGGTGCTGTCCCTGAGTTTTTTGCTCAAGGTAAGGCTTTACTACTTGAGGCACAGCTCTTTCAGCTTTTTGCTGGTTAAGTTGGAGAGGAGGGTTTCATGGACTTTGTTGCCTATGCTGGCTCTGAACTGTTATCCTCAGATCTCAGCCTCCTGAATGGCTAAAATTACAGACATGAGCCATTGGTTTCCATCATTTTATGTTATTTTTAATTTTTTGTACATTTTTATTGTAAGAATACTGTACAGAGGGGTGACAAGGTAATGAGTACATTTCCTATTGAGCATTGTTGCCTCTTCCTTTGTTTTTCCCCTACCTTCCCTCCCCTCCTACCGCCACAATTACCCCCTCCCACCAAAGTTGTAAAGTTCATTTTCCACATAGTGTTTTGTACATGTCATTGTTATAGTGGGTCAACCTGTATCCTTATTTAAGTATTTTGTTTTTTTCCCTTCCCCTCCCTGAATTACAGAAATAAAACTGTACCTTGCAGGCACTTAAACAATTAGCAAATTAGTAAATATATATGAAGCTACTTCATATATATTATTACAATACTGTGATCCTAGCATGCATCACAGACCTCATCCCTGAGCTTTGGTATGCATGATATCATCATTTAAAAATACATTTCTTCTGCCCACACTGCTATGTTCTCCTTTAACTTAAATGTCTCTTGCCCTAAAGATTATCTTGAGGTTTGCCATTTACTCATCGCCCACATCCAATATTCAGTTACAATAACACTGCAAAATTTTGTGTGGCTTGATGCATAACTCATTGTAGTTTTTATTTTTATTGTATTGATTGCTAAAATGATTTAATGAGTTTCAACCATACATTTGGCTGTCCCACTGTTTCTTTCAGTGTGCTGAACCTTTTCAATTTGATGCAAGCAAAGCTGCTATAAATTTCCATTCTTGGGTAGAATTTAGGGCCTTGTAAATAAGAAAAATATTCTACCACCTAGTTGAGTTCACACTTAAATCTTTCTTTTTCTTTTTTTCTTTTTTTGGTCCGGAAGTGGGGCCTGAACTCTGGGCCTGGGCGCTGTCCCTCAGCTCTTCAGCTCAAGGCTAATTCTCTACCACTTGAGCCACAGAGCCACTTCTGGTCTTTTTTGGCTGCTTATGTGGTGCTGAGGAATTGAACCTAGGGCCTCATGCATGCAAGGCAAGCGCTCTACCACTGACCCACCTTCTGAGCCCCACACTTAAATCTTTCTATTATTTTATGACAGGTGTAAGATCTATTAAGGTTATTGTTATTTTATATTGACCCTCATTTTCACTACTACTTTCAATGTTCCAGTATCTATTTGAAAACTAATCAACGTTCATTTGAAAAAATTGTGTATTCAAGGTTAGGCTTTAGTTTCAATGTTTGCCACATGGATAACCAATTTAACGGCTCCATGCCTTATTTTGGGTGCCATCTGTAGGCGATGTATTTTTTGTCAGTTCTCCAAAAATCAGATATCTGTAGCTGTTACAAGTATTTCTGTCTTATTTTTCATTGATTTATGTGGTTTTTTGTTATTTGGCCCCATAGCATAAGAGAAAAGCAGTGATTTTTCAGTACTGTTCTTATGTCTTAATATCATTCTGAATAAAGGATTTCCTTTTTCAGAAAATGTAGTCTGCCTGTTCTATTTCTGTCTAGGAAGGGATAGAAATTTTGATGGAGATTGAACTGAACTTGTAGATGGTTTTCAGTAATATGGCTATTTTCACCATACTGATTCAGCTCATGCAGAATCATGGAGATATGGATTAATGTATGTCATTCTGTTGATTGCTGCTTTAGGATTTTTACTTCAGCCTTATAACCTTTCTGTTTTGCACAAACTCCTTTTGATTCATTGCTGATTGCCACTATGCTTTTGCTCCTGACATCGTTTCCTTCATTCCTTCTACTATTCTTGAGTTTCTCTTGTTCATTGACATGCAGTGCAAGTTATTTAGTTCATTATTCCTTCTCTTGGTTTAAGCAAAATTTGATAGTTCCTTTAAGTCCTGTTTTCTATAACTATGTGTTTCTGATGTTCTTTTCATTTTCATTTGTTCCTAGGACCAGATTATTTCATGAAATGTGCCCTGAAAAACAATTCACTTTATCATGAAGCAATTTTTTCAATGAATAATTTTAATGCAATTATTATTTAAGTAATAATGGTTAAAATATAATTCATTTGATTTTCATATTATGTGCCCATATTCCTTGCTAATTTCTAGCATTACTACAGTGTAATCTACATGTGTGTTCAAGATAGTTGTAAAATGTTAAAACATGGCTGGTATTTGGCCCTACCCCATCATTTCTCCTGGAGAAAATTCATTACATTGATGAACAATGCTTTATTCAATAGAAGTTGGTTAAAATGTTCTTTGGTATATGTAGGGCTCACGTGATCAAGGGTGAAATTAAATTCTAATGCCTGCCTGTTGATTCTGAATGGCAAATCTCTCCATAAAATCTTCACCTATTATTGTATTAAGGACTATCTTAAAGTCAGTTAGTATAGTTAATTGCTTAGAAGTGTGAAAATAAACACCTACAGTTACTATTTCACTTTGTTGATTTAATTCCTTTATCATGACATTAAAATCTTGTTACTTTTTGATCCTTTCATTAAAGTCTATTTGATGTGATGATGTTATACATGCTTGCACATAGTTTTTTGTATTTCATTTGCATGTAATGTTTTATTCCACTTTTTTCAAGTTTTTGTTATTATTTTAAAGGTGATATACAGAGGGATTAGAGTTACATGTTGGATGAGTACTTTTCTTTTGGAATGGTGCAACCTCTGTCCTTTTCTCTCAGATTTGCCCTCCTAAGCCCCTTCCACACAAGTTGTATATTTCAGTTTCTGCCTAGTGTCTAGTATCACTGCTGCATTTGTTCACCCTTTGTTCCACCATTTCTGTGTTCTCCCTTATCCTTACCAAAACAGATAAACTTATATAAAATCAGAAATCAAGAACAGTGACAAAGTCTTTCCATTTCCTTATGAAACTAGCAGTATCATTTTTTTCAGATGGGAGCATACAATGCCATTAGCTATGTAAACCACACATTCTTAATCCATCCACTGAGGGCCATCTGGGTTGATTCCATACCGTGGCTATAGTAAACAATGTTGCAATGAACATCATTGGGCTGGTGTCTTCACTGTGGTCTTGTTTGTGTTCTATTGGATGAATGAATAAGAATGTAATTGCTGGGTCCTAGGGAAGCTCTATGTTTACTCTTTTGAGGAATGTCCATAATTCTTTTATGAGTGTTTGAAAACTTTACATTTGCGTCAAAAGTTTAGTAAGCATTCTTTTTTGGCCATATCCTTGGCAACATCTGGTATTGTTAGTTTTCTTTATATTGGGCATTCTAACTGGGGTGAGGTGGAATCTCAATCTTGTTTTGATTTATATTTCTTTCATATAGAGAAATGTCAAATCTCTCTCTCTTCATGGATAAATTTACCATTCTACATCTTCTGCAGAGATAGCTCTCTTTAAGTCTTTAACTCATTTATTAATTGGGTTATTGTTTCTTTGAGGACTTGATTTTTGACCATTGAGTATATTTTAGATATGAGGCCTTTGTCTGATGCATACTTAATAAAGATCTTCCCCCAATCTGTGGGCTTTCAATTTATCTTGCTAGCTATGCCATTTGCATTGCAGAAACTCTTCATTTTGAGGCAATCCCATGCATCCAGACTTTCTTTGATTTGTTGTGATTCTGCATATTGACTTCAGACATTTTGAATTGTGTCAAGGATCGTTGGTGTTTCCCCACATCTTCAGGGTATCAGGTCTTACACTGAGGTCTTAGTTTCTTGTGTAATTGATTTAGGTGAAGGGTGATATATAAGGCTCTATAATATCTGTTCTAATCTCTTTGAAGTTTTCAGCACATGTTTACACAATTTTCTTTTGACAACTTGTTGAAGATACTGTCTTCCTTCTATCCTATTTTTTTTCTCTCCTGATATATTATGTGGCTATAAGTATGTGGGTTCATTTCATGGTCTTCTATTCCATTGGTCCTCACTTCTGCTCTTTTTTTTTGGCAGTTGTGGGGCTTGAACTCTTTGCCTGGGTGCTGTTCCTGTGCTCTTCAGCTCAAGGCGAGCACCCTGGAGCCACAGTGACACTTCCAGTATTCTAGTGGTTTACTGGAGATAAGAGTCTCACAGACTTTCCTGACTGGGCTGGATTTGAACCATGATCCTCAGATCTCAGCCTCCTCTGTAGCTAGGATTACAGGCATGAGCTGCTGTTGCCCTGCTTTCTGCCCTATTCTTGTACTATTATCAAACTGTTTATTACTATGACTTTATCACAGAGTTTGAAGTTGGGTATTGATATTTTTCTAGTACCAGTCTTCATGCTGAGGACTGTTCTTGTTGCTCTGGTCTTTGACTATTCCACAAGAATTTTCAGATTGCTTCTTCTATATCATTGAAGAATGTTTTTAAGATTTTTCTTAGTATTGCATTGAATTTGTAGATAGCTTGAGGCACTACTACCATTTTCACGATGATAATCCTTCCCAATCAGGACCATGGAAGGTTATTCCATTACCTTATAGTTGCTGTAGTCCATGGCTTCTTAGCTTCTCCAGAGCATTTGTCATAAAGAGGTGTTGAATCTTGTCAAATACTTTGTTTATAAGATTTTGTAGTTGCTGTCCTTGTTTCTGTTGATGTGTTGAATCTAATTTGATCATAGAATACAACTTCTTTGGATAGTTGTTAAATTAGGTTGGCTGGAATTTTATTTAGAAGTTTTGCATTGATGTTCATCCAAGAAATGGGTCTACAGGTCTCTTTCATGATGAGTGTATGTGGTTTTTGGATGAGCATTTTGCTGGTTTCAAAAAAGAACTTTGGTAGTGATCTTTCCCTTTCTGTTTCATTGAAGATTTTTAAGAAATAATGGAGTGAGTTCTCTTTGAAGGCCTTATAGAATTCAGCTATATATTCATCAGGTCCTGGGCGTTCCTTGGATGGGAGGTCTTTTATTGTCAGTTCAATTTCATTACTTGGTATGGGTCTATTGTCTTGGTTCCAATGTATTTTGTTTGTTGGAATATATCAACATTCTCTAGAAATTTCACCATTCCTGCAATTCTCCAATTTGTCATGATAAATGTTTACAAATTATTCCCTTCTAATGTTCTAAAGCTTGATTGTATCTCTCTTGATTTTCCGATTTTTGCCTATAATTTTCTTTATGTGTGTACATACTCTTCTTTTGGGGATCAGATTTGCTAAGAGTAGGCCAGTTTTATTAATTTTCTTAAAAGAACCAATATTTGTTAATGTTTTATGGTATTTTCTTCTCTACTTTATTTGATTTAATTTTTAGTGTTTCAACCTTTTACTTTGGCTTTTGGTTTATTCCTGTTCTTCAAGAACCTTGATTTTCATCATTAAACTACTGATTTGAGATTTCCCCAACTTGTTTTTGTAAGCACAGAGTTATAAATATTCCTCTGAGTACTGTCTTCATTGAGTCCTAGAGGATCTGTGTTTTATGGGTTCATATATGTTGTTTAATAAATATTTGAATTCCCATTCTAATCTCTTCATTCTGTGATATATTATTCATTATCCACACTTTACAGAATTTTCTGTCATAGCATTATGTGTTGAGCTGTAATTTTATTCCATTTTGATATGTCAGGATGCAAGGGAATAATATCATATTTTTTAATTTGCAAGATTTGTTTTGTGACTTAAAATATGATCTACTTGCTAGAGTGTTCATTGAGTTGTTGAGAGGAATTTATATTCTGATGCTCCTGTTTAAATATTCACTAGATATCTGGAAAAATTAGGTGGTCCATACAATCATATATGTATGAGTTTTCTTTGCAGAGCTTTTCCTGGATGATCCAGAGATGACAATGTTGTGTTGATGTTACCAATTATCAACGTGTTTAGATCTATGTGCATTGTTAGATTAAGATGCATTGTTTAATAAAATTGGGTATTCCAGCATTTGGTGCATAGATATTTAGAATTGGTATATTACTCTGAGAAAGAGTTCCCTTTATTAGTATGTAATGTCCTTCTGTGTTTATTCTCATTAATTTAATTTGATGTCTATTTCATCTGATATTAGGATTGCTACTCCAACCTATTTTTTGTGGGTTTGCTTTCTATTTGATCATTTTTTTGGTGGGGACAGCAGGTGGATGTGTTTTATATCTTGATCCAATTACTCAATCTATGTCATTTAATTGTAGGGTCAAGTCCAATAAAATTGATATTTAGGACTGAGAATTATTTAGTAACTCCTAACATGTTACTCACCTTTCTTCTGTATCTTGATTATCTTGATTATCTGCCCTATTGCTTGGTTATACTGTGTATGAAACTTTAATTGCCAGTTTCCTGTTCTTCTATGGATTCTATAAGTAATTCTTGAATTACTTATATTTTAATATTGCCTCAATTGTTAACTTTAAAGGTTTGTTGATTTCATTGCATTAATTTCTTTAGAATGTGCACACACGAATAACTTTATACACATAAACATGACAAAAGAGAATGAAAAGTAGTTTGATCCTCTTTACTTTTTAATAGGCATTCTTTTCAATGTCTCAATCTAAATACATTGGGAAGTGATTACTGCATTGTGCCACGGTGGCCTTGGAAATTGGATTTCAATGTAAAGCTTGCTGACATTCTCATCCCCATGTTGGAGGTTACTCTCTCCATAATAAGCACCTTGGAGTTGGATGACTCCCTTTACTATTGTTATATGAATAAGAAATAAAATTCCATCACCTGATGGTTAAGCTCTTGTTTTGCTTGATATTGCATCAAGTGTTTTTTTTTTACTATGTTGGGTCTGTGAACATAACTTACTATAGAATCTTCCTTAAATGACACTTAGCTTCTGAAAGACATTCTTACATGGAAGATTTGTTAGTTACTCTGACCTGCAATATAACCACATTACACAAACTAGGTGGCTTGAAATAAAACTTTTCTCATATGTGGAGATAGTTACCAAACATGAAAACAATAGAATATTTGTTGTCTCATGAAAGCCAGCCCCACATTTAATGGAAAATGATTGCTGTGGTTTATGTGGTAGTAAAGATAAAGCAAACTATCTTGTGCCTTAACTAACTTTTAAAATTTCATTCATGACAAATTTCCTTTATGTCTTTCACACATGAAACTATATTCACATTAGATTCCAATTAAGGGTAATATTTTAACATATATATGGGCAAGAAAGTAAGCATTCTATACTTCAACATCCTAAGTTTGAAATACTAGTCTTGAAATTCTATGTTCATTATTCAGGTTGACATTCATGAACTACTAGTGTGTTTTTTTGTCGTAGTTGCTATTAAAGAGCACAACAAATATCCTAATCTTTTACATAACTTGACTCTGGGATATATATATATATATATATATATATATATATGTATATAATGTTTAATATGGAAATTCAACAGCATTTAAAGATCCCTTCATTTGCATCTTTGGAAATTATAATATTCCAAACCACAATCATATGAGGGAAAAAAGTCCATAGCAGCACTTACAGGACCATCAGGAAGAATATCTGCCCAGATTGTTACATTTCTGAACCTTTACAGGTTCACAGATAAGAATAGGAAGGGTAGGCGATAGTAAAAATATCAAATTTGGGGCCATTTCAGCTGTTAGGAGAGTATGATAGGAGCAGATTGGATTTATGAACCTATCAAATTTTGTAATGTCAAAGAATAAGTACTCAAATATAATGGAATAGGATAGTCCCTTTGATTTGAAAAGAGAAAAGTTAGATATGACAAGAGGGTTTTTTAAAATTTTATTTTATTTTATTTGTGAACATACTGTACAGAGGGGTTACAATTGCATGGGCAGGATAATGCGTACATTTCTTACCAAGCATTGCAGCCTCCTCCTTTGTTTACCCTTCACATCAAAGAGGGTTTTTTTTTAAGTTTTACCCTCACTAATTTTCTTTAAAAAATCAGGAAATGACTTGAAAGTGTAGAGATATGTTAAGCAGAGTGTGCAAGTAAACAGAAAACATTCTGAATCAACAAGAATTAAACAGGAATTAATGTGTGTTTCAAGTTGTTGATTGGTAGCTTTGAAAGGAGTAGTACATGAGTCCCTGAGTTTATAGCCCTGTATTACCACACATATACATATGCTCCTGTGTAAGATATATTGAATGAAGAAAGTCAGGCTCAGAAAGTGAAAGTAGCGGGCTGGAAAGGTGGCTCAGTGGTAGAGTGCTTGCTTTGCAAGCATGCGACCCTGGATTCCATTGCTCAGCAGAAAGATCTGGAAATGGTGCCATGGCTCAAGTGGTAGAGTGGTAGACTTGAGCTGAAGAGCTGAGAGACAGTGCCCAGGCCCAAAGTTCAGGCCCCACAATTGGCAGGAAAAAAAGAAAGTAAAAGTAGGTATGTGTTCTCTCATATGTAATATTAGATAAAAATTATGCTCATGAAATATTATAAAGTTATGGAGCCCACATATATTCACTTACATATATACATGATCAATCTGAATAAATTATAGTACATATCAATCTAACCTTTCTGAAAAATTAACAGACTATATAAAAAATGAGCCCCAGAAGCATATATTCTTGGGGCGTTTTAAGGGGATGTGGAAAGGTGTAAAGGAAAAAGAAGAATATGGTTGGGCAAATACAACATAATATTCAATGTACATATGTGAAAATGGAACTATTAAAGTCAGAGAATACCTGTGGTAGATACAAATGAGAGGAGTTGATGTGACAAAGACCAAAAGAGTTGATGTGACAAAGACAAAGACAGTGACAAAGACCAAAAGACATTGTACAAATTGATTTGTTTTATACTTAATTAAAAAGTTTTATTTTTTCTTTTCAAAAACTAAAAGAAAAACATGTCTAATTAAAATACAGTGAAAGCAGGGGTTATACCATGGGGGAGGTACATACACAGCAACAAAGAAAGCATCTTATAAATATGATGGAAACAATCGTGAGAAAGAAAAAAAAAACCCAGATGAATCCTAATCTTGGGGTTTATTTTGCCTAACATCAACTTGTTTAAGAGTTTCTGTTTGTCTCAGACATATACTAGTTATTGCAAATAAGAAAAGCATAGGACCTATGTTTCGTTGGGCCTGGCTTACTTCACTTAATATAATTTTTTCCAAGTCTTTCAATTTCCTATCCAATGGAGGTGGTGGTGGTGGTGGTGGGATTGGGGGGGGGATGGGGAGGTGGAGAGGGGAAGGGATGGGAAGGGGAAACAAAGGAGGAGGCAACAATGCTTTATAAGCCCTGCTTTCACTGTATTTGATGTTGATATAATTTGTGGAAGGGAAGGGAAAAAACAAACTGTTTAAACAGGGTTAGAGGTAGACCCATTACAACTACGAGATTTACAAGACGTTATGTCAAAAAACGAACTTTACAACTTTGGCGGGGTGAGGAGGTGGGGAGGGGGTAGGGTGGTTGTGGTATGGGAGTGTGGGGGTGAGTGGATGGGGAGGAGAAGGGATGGTATGGGGAAACTAAGGAGGAGGCAGCAATGTTTGATAGGAAATGTACTCACTATCTTACCCATGTAATTGTAACCCCTCTGTATGGTATTTTCAAAATAAAAAAAAATAATAAAAAGAGGTGATATCTCAATGTTGTTTATTATTATTTTTTTATTTTGAAAATACCATAAATAGGGGTTACAATTTCATGGGCAAGAAAAAAAGAAAAAAAGAAGAGGCAAAAAAAAAGAAAAAAGAAAAACATGCCTTCCATTTTCTTCACATGGTTATAGAACATATATGATGACTGGGATTGTCATAGATAGAAATGTTCTCATTCATGGAGCATCTTCTATTCCTTCACTTTAGTTTACCTTTGGGACTTTTGATCATGTACTGAGTGACCATAAAAAGTTTCCTTCTCTCTATTAGATGTCCCCAAAGAACACATCAGTATCCACTGCCATGGTCTTATTACTACTTCACTTCAGCTGGAATTGGGTAGGACTGTTAACATTACAAGATGAAAATGGTTTGCGGATTCTTCCTGCATTGAAAGAAGAGATGGCCAAGAATAATTTGATCTGGCAATAACAAACCAGTGATGTATATTTTAAAAATCATGGCACCCTATAACCACATAAGTAAATCATCAGCGTATGTCCTCATCCTATATGTCCATGATGAATTCCTACTATATTTAATGGTGTGTGTTGAGTAAATTTTAATAAAAGGAAAAGTTGTAGAATGGCATTTAACCATAAGAAAAATATTTCCTGCTTAGTTCATTACATGTACCTGTCATTTTTTTAAACATCATCACCCAGATGTTTTTGGATTCACAAATTTTGTCAAAGTAGTTAACCGTTCCAAATACCCAGGAGACATTTTCCTTGGTGGGCTGTGGTTTCTCCTTTACTTGCTCAGGTTCTGATTCTGATTTGGTAATGGGGAGAACTATCCTCATGATGCCTCTTTGGCTTGGGTGCCTAGGCACATTTTTGACATGACTATGTCTGGAGACAGTTACAGTATATAGAATGCTGTATATTCTGTGGCCCAGGCTCTCCATGACACACTTCTTCATCAAGCAGTATTATAAACAACGGAAAATAGAAAAGGTTCAGTGCCTTCACCTGCACAGGTAAGGACTTAAAGTTTTGGATGGTACAGTGAGGAACGTCATTTCCTAGACAGGTCTCTTACTGTATAACAGTTTGTAATTGAGGTCTCTTACACATGTGTGCTTGTGCTGTTAATATCAAGCAGGTCAGTAACAAGTGCAAAATATATTCCATTTTTCCATAAATTCTTTTAGTTTCAAATAACCTCAACATGCTCACAGCTAATGTTTTGAAAATTAAAAATTCACCTTTTCCTGATGTGTTTCTTAATACTAGTAAAGATAATCTGCTAAACAGAATTATCCATATTTTTATTAGTAAATTAAATTCATTCAACTTTATGCATGAAAATTTTACCATTCTCAAACTATAGATTTTTACAAACTTAGTTATGTGAAACTGTAGTGAGGAAATTGGGAATTGTCTCATTTATGAGTATTTGTATGGAACTGGTTTCTCTTGAAACAAAGCCTTCTATTTCTTTGCTGAGTGACCAGGATGTCCAAAGATTATTTTGATGATTTTTTTGTCCCATAGAATTTTTTATTTCTTCATTAGGTTTTTCTGCTCTTTTGGAATGCAGAATCTGAAATTTTAATCAGGAGCTTTTCTCATTTCAGATTTTTTGTTTTAAGTCTGAGATGTACTTCATCATAAGATGATGTATCTTTTTTTAGGTGTACCCATTTTGTGAATAAAATACAATTTCATAATCCTCTTTGAGGCCAAGGGATTTTGATTGAGAAAAGGAAATTAGAAGAAGAGTATAACATTGTGAACATTTGGAATTTTCCAGAAGGTGTGACCTCAAGTGGAAGTAGGCCATTTTTCTCCACATAAACTACATGTTCATCAACTGTTTGAATAATAAAATATGGTAGAGTGGGCCATAGGAACTACAAAGGTGGGTGGAATCTAATTGTAATTTCATATAAATAAGCAGATTTCACCCTTAAAATGTATTCCTGGCTGGGGCCAGAAAAGTCACTCCTATAATACTAGATGTTTAGAAGTCAGAGATTTTAGTATCATGGTTTCAAATCAGTCCTAGCAGAAAAGCCTGTGAGACTGTTATCTTTATTTAAACACCCAAAAAACTGGAAGTGGAGCAGTGGATCAAGTGATACAGTGCTAACCTTAAGCAGCAAAGCTTAGATACAAAGCCCAGGCACTGAATTCAACAATAGTTCTGGCTCACACATATACACTCACACACAGAAAAAAAAAAAAACCACACAGACTTTATACTCTCTGTGCTTACTAACATTTAAGTATTTCAAACTTAAGAAATTTTATTTATTGACTCTTGGATAGAAAAGAAACAGAATAAATTAATGGAGCTGAGCACTGGGGACTCATGACTGTAATCCTATCCTTCCAGATCTAAGATTACATATCAGTTTAAAGCTAAAATGGGAAGAAAATTTTGTGAGACTCTTATCTTGATTAACTACCAAGAAGATCAAGTGGAGCTATGGCTCCAGTGGTAGAGTGGTAACCTTGAGCAAAACAGCCTCAAGGACAGTGACCAGATACAGATTTTTATCTCTAGGTTAAGCACCCAAAAAATAAAAAGTTAAAAGTGTGTTGTTCAATATTTATTTAGAATGTTATCATAAAATGTGAATTGTATTTTTCTTAGCTGGTTTCTATGCTGAGAGAAAGTATCAGAGGAAACATTTAATTTTTTTAAAGAGTTATTTTGCTCCCTTCTGTGGAGAATCCATTCAATGGTTTGTTGTCTTGCTACTTTAATGATCTGTGGAGAGAGCAATCAGTGAAAGAGCTTATGTGAGCAGATTTTCAATGCATGGCACTGGATAGATGAAAAGAAGATTGGAAGGGCCTGGGCTTCATATAACCCTATAAAGATGAGGCCTGTGCTTTATCTTATAGCATACTTTTAAAGCATCAAGAGGATTCTTTCTCCTTGTTCCTCAACATGTCACAGATGAGAAGGAGACTACATAGGATATTATGAATTCAAGGAAATTCCAGAAGGCTGTCAACCAGGACCTACTTTCCCATCATTATCCTCTGTCTTTTAAAGGTCAGACACTTCTCAGTAGTTCAGGCTAGATAGAGACTAAGTATATACTACATAACCCTTTTGATATATGATGTGGAATCTATAACTGCATTATTAGAGTTATGTTCATACAATTATATCCTTAATAATCCTATTCTTTAAATCAATGGACTTTTTAGTGTTATGTAAAATTCTATACATTTACTGACAAATATCTTATTGTTCTCAGGCTCCTCACTCTGTCTGCAGTGAGATATGTCCTGGATTCAGGAAATCCCCTCAGGAAGGAAAGATTACCTGTTGCTTTGATTGTACCCTTTGCTCAGAGAAAGAGATAGCTAATAGGTAAGTGCATGACTTAGGGACAAATTTATGATTACTCCCTTGTGTTATCCAATCCCTGAAACACAAATGTTGTATAATAATTGCATACTCAAAGACTTCCTTCTTTCACCTTGTAAATTAATTGTGACACTGGATGACACTGCTCCTTGAAATAAAAAATACAGGCTCTGAATTACTTGTAAGATTATTTTTTCTACTCATTTTACACATGATTATTCCACTCCTTAGCAATGTAAGTTTAATGTCTATCATATGAAGTGCGAAGCCTTTTTAAGTGCATGGTCTCCATCTTCTTCAAGTTCACTTTAGGGTGCAAAGAAAACAGACATCTTGTACACCTTTATTTCCTAGTGCCCAGAAATGTTCTTTCAACAGAGTGTGCACTCTGTGTTGGGTTTAGTCGAAGAAGCAGGCAACAGTGTTTTGCAGAGGATGATTGTACAGCTTTTGTTCTCCACCACTTTATTGATGAGTCAGATGGACAAATATAATGTCTGCAAGGAATAGCTAATGGGTTCTTATTTATATTGCATAGAGACATTCAAGGAATTCCAAACATTTCTGTCCAGAATTTTGGATTAGTGGTTTGAGTAGTACACAAAAGACTGAGAATTAGTATGGCAGCATTTAACATGCAGAAACGTTCTTTTTATTTTGGTCTGTCAAGGGGCTTGAACTCTGAGACTGGCTGCTGTCTCTAAGCTTCAGCTAATGGCAAACACTCTTCAACTTGAGCTAAAACACCACTTCTGGTTTTCTGGTGGTTAACTGGAAATAAGAATCTCATGGGCTAGGAAGATGGCTCAATGATAGAGTGCTTGCCTTGCATGCATGAGGCCCTGGGTTCTATTCCTCAGCACCACATAAGAAAAAAGAAAAAAGCCAAAAGTGGTGCTGTGGCTCAAGTGGTAGAGCACTAGCCTTGAGCTGAAGAGCTGAGGGACAGCGCCCAGGCCCAGAGTATAGGCCCCATGACGGCCCTCCCCCCCCCCCCCACAAAATAATAAGCGTCTCATGGACTTTCCTGCCTGGGATGGCTTTGAACCATACTCTTCAGATATAATTAGCCACATGCTCCAGTATGTGCAAAATTTTTTTCATAGGCTTTTACAAATGGAAATAAATATTATGGGTGATAGTCACAGTATGTAAAAAAAAAAGATTCAAACTGAAAAAGGAAAATGTAGGCAAGAGTGTGGGAACATGAAGAAGAAATAGAAATAGTACTGAACATATCAAGGAATAATTGATAATATATTCTTTTGTTGCTAGTAAGTGTTGACATGTTAGTATTATCCCTATATAGGGATTCCCAATATTCTTTTAAGTAGTGAAAAGTGACTATTGGTTATTTGACTTCCTCACTAGCTATGGAGCAATGTGTAAAGTGTCCTGATCACCAGTATGCCAATGCAAAGAGTAACCAGTGACTTAAAGAGATGAAAGTTTCCTGGCTAATGGAGAGCTCTTTGGAATGGCCTTGACCTGCATGGCCATTTGTTTATGTACACTCACAGGGAATTGTCCTTGGAGTCTTTGTGAACATCAAAACACCTCCACTGTCAAAGCTAGTAATCTCTCATTATCTTGCCCATGTAATTGCAACCCCTCTGTACAGTATTTTCACAATTAAAAAAAAAGCTAGTAACCAGGCTCTCAGGTACATCCTGCTCATCTCCGTCATCTTCTGTTCTCACTTTCCTTTGCTCTTTAGTGGCTGTCCCAACACAATCACCTGCATTCTACAGCAAACCACGTTTGGAGTTGCATTCACAGTATCTATTTCTGCTGTCTTGGGCAAAACTGTAAATGTGGATTTGGCCTTCACGGTCACTTCTCTAGGGAGAAACATGAGGTGGCTGCTGCTATCAGGGGCTCCTAACGTCACCATTCCTATCTGTACTCTGATCTAGGTACCTCTCTGTGTACTCTGACTGGAGACTTCACCTTCCTACTCTTACACAGATATACACTCTAAATGTGGCCATGTGCTCATCCTGTGTAACAAGGGTTCCCTCACCACATTTTACTGTGTCTTGGGATACTTGGGCTCCCCTGGCCCTGGCCAGCTTCATTATGGTTTTTCTGGCCTGGCACCTTCAATGAAGCCAAGTTCCTAACCTTCAGCATGCTGGTGTTCTGTAGTATTCGGTTCATATTCCTGCCTGTCTACCTCAGTGACAAAAGGAAAGTCAGGGTGGCTACAGAGGTTTTCTCCATCTTGGATTGCAGTAAGAGTTGCTGGGTGGCATCTTTGCCCCCAACTGCTACATCATTTTGTTAAGGCCAGATAGAAATTTTCTGCATGGCTTCTGGGACAAAACACATATTATGAAAAATAAGTCCTCTTATGATTGAACTTACATGGATGACCAAATGTGCAGATGGTCTACATTCTTTTTTCCATCAGATATTAGTTTATATTGTTGTAATGAATTCCACGAATAAGTGATTCGCACTCATTTTTCTAGTAATGGTTGAGTCACAAGTTGTAACCAAAGCCAGGTAAATTTGAATATCATTCTATTTTTTTATTTCTATTTACTGAGTACTTATCTAATCATCTCCACTAGTGTATTTTCATTGATTCTAGTTTACAAATTATGCTTTCTTAAGCATTTGCCTAAATTTGTTTTTTTGCTGCTAGTCTGTCTGGGAATTGAACTTAAAGCCTGGTACAGTCCATTTATTTATTTATTTATTTATTTATTTATTTATTTATTTATTTATTTATTTATTTATTTATTTATTGCATAAGGATAATGTTTCACCAATTGAACTCTACTTTTTGCTCTGTGATAGTTAACTGGAATTAATATTCTTTTTGATTTCCTGTCCAATTTAGCTTTTAACCTTGACCACCAGATCAAAACTTTCTATGTAGCTTAGTTTATGCATATTTTCCTAATTTTTGAAATATAGTTTCTGCCTGCCATTATATCACTATTCTTCTTAGTCACAATTCATTCATATTATGCACTTTTAAAAGTGCATGGTTTCATATACTAAATTGAATGTATTTTGCTTCATTGTTATATATTGCCATTCACACATCTGCCTTTTTCCATATTCCTCAATCTATTTTGTCAGATCCATCTTCCCCATGTCCAATTTCATTCCCACTGTCTTTCCTTTCATTCCTTTTCTTCTTCCTCTTCTGTCTCTGCTTTCTCTGTGTTGTTTCAGAATTTCAAAAATGGATTTTATAAGCTACAAAAATACACTTCAATTGTATATTATAATGTATTGGCTTTATGAAGTAATAGCTAAAAAGTAAAGATTCATAGTAGGTTGTTTACCCATGGCTGGATGTATTTTTCAAGTAATTCTTTTTTATAGCCTTAAAAATATTATATATACAAAATTATATGCTTTTATTATCGGTCTGTTGGGCTTGAAGTCTGGGCCTGAATCCTGTCCCTGCACTCTTCAGCTCAAGGCAAGCACTCTACCACTTAAGCCAGAGCACCACTTCTGGTTTTCTAGTGGTTTATTGGAGATAAGAGTCACAGACTTTCCTGCCTGGGCTGGCTTTGAAAGTGATCTTCAGATCTCAGTCTCCTGAGTACCTAGGATTACATGGGTGAGCAACTGTCACCTGACTTAAAATTATATACATTTTATCTGTCTATAAATACTTTTTCTTTTTATGTTTCCAATTGATGTGATAACAATTAATTTTTACATTTATATTATTTTAATTTTATAAGAATTGCATTATTCGAAACAGATTGAACTATTGGGTTTTATACTATGTTTAAAGAAAGACATGACTATTTCTGACAAATGGTCACATAATGGCATGCCTTTCTGCCCTGTCCTTTGGTTTATTGCACCTTTCTGTCTTCTGGCATTTGTATTGCTTTATGTGAAAATCTATTTTTTAGTATATCTGAGTACTATAAATGTTTTCCTTCAACATGCAATTAATGAGTCCAATGATATTTAATTTCTACTAAGAGAATGATTATATACTAACAATGGACTTTAGTTTTGAATTGGAAGTATTGGCAAAATTCCACATTACTCTTTATTATCCTTTCATAAGGCATACTACTTTGCAAATATTTCTAAATTATTAGTATTTTATCAAGAGATGGTCAAAATACATTAGTTTCTAGAAAGTTCACATGTTATCTTTCTTCTTTATTTTAATAATTTCTTCAATACAATTGGATTATTATTGGTGAATTAAACACTGATTGCACATTAACACTCGTCGCGACACATGAGGTCCCCAACTATCCATTATGCAGAACTAAGTGCATTTAGGTCATCAGGAAGGAAGAAAAAGTTATAAATCTGAGAAAACAAAAGAGAAGAGATGATTCTTTACACCAACTGACAAGGTTATGCAAATAGTATGGCCAATTGTAGAGATGAAGTTCTGGTATTGACATTAGTAATAATAAAAATATGACATTCAGGGGCTGGGAAGGTGGCTCAGTGGTAGAGCACTTGCCTTGAATGCATGAGGCCCTGGGTTCAATTCCTCAGCACCACATAAGAGAAAAAGCCAGAAGATGCGCTTTGGCTCAAGTGGTAGTGCACTATCCTTGAGCTGAAGAGCTGAGGGACAGCACCCAGGCCCAGAGTTCAGGCCTCACGACCAGACCCCCCAAAAAATGACATTCAATGGATAAATACCCACTTCAATAAGGAGTCATGAGATAAGCAGGTCACACATAACTGATAGTAAATATCCCAGAGTAATACATATTAAATATACACATATAATACTTTATGTACATATAATGGGTATTCAATGAAGGGTCAAAGTGTGGGTGGTCTCAGTTCCCTCACAGCTCCATAAAGATGTCCCCATGCTTTGATTAGTTTATTTTGATTTGAAGCAAAAAAAAAAAAAAAAAACAGTGAAACTCTGTTACCATCATAGGAAGGTGATGTCACATACTTTACTTTATAGTTCTTCATGGAAGGATACCGAAGGTCATATATTTTCATTCTTTATTTTTGGCATGCCTGGGTGGACACAGAATTAATACTCCTTATAGAAAAACAAATTGAAGTGAGCCTGAAGTTTTAAGACATGTCTGATCAACCACAAACCACATTTACATACTGAAAATTATCATCCAATTATGCTGTAGAAGCAGAAATATTTTGTTACATGTAATGTCTTATAACATTTGACTTTGAAAATTACTTATAAATTTCTCTAAGATTGGATCTATTTATATTTGAGTGTGATCATGGCATTATTTTGCTTTTGTTTTTGTGTCAACATTGGGGCTTAAATTCAGGGTCTGTAGTGATACCCTTTAGTTTTTTTTTCTTTATATAGATTAAGTGAATACATAAATTTCAAACGTTTTACATCACTGTGGGATACTGATACTTAATCTCACAAACATGTTTGTAGGGTTCATACACTTTATATTCCATTATTGTGTCCATGAGCTTTTATGTACAAAGCAAGCACTCTAACATTTAAGCTATAGGACAACTAAGAGTGTATCTGGTGATTGAATAGAGAAGAGAGTCTCACAGACCTTCCTTCCCAGCCTGGATTTCAATTGTGATCCTCAGACCCTAGACTAGCTGAGTAACTAGGATGCTCATCACAAAACACTTTGGAAAAAAGTTCTCTTGTTTTCACGGATGTCGTTTGGTATTTGATATTGAATTTCCCCACCCACTCCATTTTCTCTAAAATTGGATCCATATCTTGATCATGGGTATATTTGATGGTAGTTGGGTTGTACCAATTCTGGGTCTTGAACTTGACTTCCTGGGAGTTGTCCTTGAGCATTAATGCACAATACCAGCATGCCACTACTTAAACTACAGCTCCACTTCAGCATTTTTTGGTGATTCACTAGAAATGAGAATCTCAGACACTTTCTTGCCCAGGCTAGCTTTGAACTATGATGCTCAGATCTCAGACTAGTAGAGTAGCTAGGATTCTCAACACCAAAAATAGTTTCATTCATTGGTGCTTAGAAATGACACAATTCTATTCATGCTTTTCCTTTATTTTTGTTTTATTAAGGGAGTGATGCAGTAAATGAAATATCTTGAGGGATTGCTGCAGCACTTGTAGGTTTGCTTACAAACATTTAGGAACAGGATCATGTTCCAGTTCTTACCAGGCAGAGACCACTCCAGCTTCCTAATATTGTGTACACAGGACACATAGATGCCTACTGGGATGAGAAGTCCAGGGGTTTGATAGCTAGGAAGTTCAGGAAAAGACACCCAGTCTCTTCCACCCACACTGAAGAATGCAGGGTGTGCTCCATGGAAAACGAACTTGTGTCTTGGGTTTCCTCTGTGATGCCAACAAGAGATTCCAGAAGATGCATGTGACTACATAAGCAGAGCAGAAGGCTAGGAAGACCCTCGGGGGTGAGCTGCTAGTAGCCATGGTGCTCCAGGCTATATAATTGGCATTTTGGCCAGTGATGACAGAAATTGGTACAGATCTGGACCTTCTGGTTTGGCCCCCTCTCTCTCAAGACCTGTGCCAACTGAGCCTGAACCTGGGCAAACCTGTAGAGGTCAAGGTTCCCTAGGCCCCAATGTGGAGGGCAGTAGCTCTCCAGTGGGGCAAGGTGGGGCCCTCGCTTAAATGGCCTCGCCTGGCTGTGTGGTACAGTAGGTTGTTCAGGGTGGCTGTGGAGATGCAATTTCCATAGAAGCTGAGGAAATGCAGCTGGGAGCATTGGCTTAGGGAGGGCAGGATTGTCAACAGCTGGGGTTCAGTGATGTCACAGTGCTCCAAGGCCAGGATCTCCATGGTGCCGGTCACTTGCTCCAGCAGGGCTCACAGGGACTCAGGATTGAAACATCCCATGAACAAACTCCTCAGATACAGGTGCTTGAGCTGCCTGGCACAGGGACACTGGCACAAGGACCTCATATTGGCTTCCTTCAGTGAACATGAACTCAAAGTAAAGGTGTTCAAAGTCGGCGAGTTCCTGAGGATGGAGGGTAGCCATCCATACAGGACAAAGATATCCTGCACAGGAAACTCCTGGAGATGCTGAGTCTGCCCCAGATGCACCATGTATTTGCAGAAATATGAGAGATTACTGAAGCTGGAAGTGTAGAAGTTGCCACTTATCTTGGAGAAGAATAGGCAAAGGTTCTTTGTCTGACCCCGGGAAGGAGAAAATTTTCTCATGGTTTCTGGACACCAGAAATTGTTCAACACAAGTTCAGTGATGGAGTCAAGGCTCACCTCATGCAGAGCCTTCCGGATTTTGTAGAGGAGCCAGACAGAATCTGAAGCTTGGTCGAGCACAGTTGGACTCCTTCTTTCCACTTCCTGGCCCACTAGCGGAGATAGGTTTGGAATTCATCCTGGGTGCCATCTTCGATAGTCAGGTCAATGGAGAGGATCAAAGGCTGTTCTTCAGTCCCAGCTGAAAGGTGACTCTCTGTTGACCTTTCAGTCAGGACTTCCAGAGAAGATAGTCGTGCCATGGAATGATAATTCTAAATCCTGATCTCAAGTTGCAATTGCCACAAATTGCCACAAACAGCACTTGATGTTTCCACCCAATGGGGTACTCCTTCTTGACAAGTAGGAGATCGAACCCATTGAGGACAGTAGGAGATCAAGCCCTTTGAAGGCCTCCAGGTTTGGTGATTCTGCCAGATCCCTCAAGGGAAGGAAGAGGAAGGGCCAGGCCTACACCGTGGCCTTCAGCACCTCTGAGTGGCCCTGGGCACAGCCCTCCATAAAGAGTAGGGAATTATAGCACTGGTAGATTCTCCAGGTCTGAAATGACAATGGAGTGGTTGCTCAGTAGGCTTTGCAAGGTTAGATGCTAGAGCATGGATGGGGTCCTGATGCTCATCCTGGTGTACCAGACATGGACTTTGTGTGCAGGACTCTCTGAATCTCATCAGAGCCAGGCACTGACTGCAAGCTTCAAGATTCTTGTACTAATTTCTGGTCCCTTGGCATGAATTTAACCTGACCCCACTCTCCAACACATACCTTTCAATCAGACAGCAACTTCTGCTGGGATTACTGACCCACACCCAGAACCCGGGCACCTTCTGAAGAAACTCGAAGGTGATAGGATCATAGGCCTGATTCCCACAGCCCTGTTCCTCATTCAAATGGTTGGCAAACAACTCAATGGATTCCCCACCTTTTTACCTTAATTCTGCAAGTCATTCCCACAGATGGCCCATTCCCTGAGCCTGCAAAGCATCCAAGAATAGCAGCCAGCCCAAATTTTGAACATCCACATAGATATCTGGAAATGATCTATCTTTCCTTCCCTCCCTGCGTCTTTTCTTCCTTCCTTCATTCCTTTCTTCTTTCTTTTTTCTTCTTCCCTCCCTTCCTCCATACCTTTCTTTTTCATTTTGTGCTTTTCCTGGACTTGAACTCAAGGCCTGGGCTCCATAAATGAGCTGCTTTTTGTCAAAGCCATTGTTCTATTTAGACACAACCCTAGCTAAAGAATCCTAGAAAGTCTCAGGGACATATTTGTCCCATTTGTATTTTAATTGTGACCCTGAGCTATTCATGAATAGCTAAGTTTCTAGGAGTTGTAGAAATTATTTTCTATTCCAAATCTTGCACCTTTTTATTCAATTGTACTTTCTTGTATAGCCACAAAAGTTGGTCCTGGTCATCCAATTCTCTGTGGCTGTGTTTTAATTATTGCATTTGATAATTGCTATTAAAACTGATCATTTATCTACAGATAAATGTATGTATATCTGTAAGTTTTCTATTTGTGTGGTCCTTGCAAATAAACTTCTTAAGCTTTTTGTCTACTCATTTAATTTGGTGCTTTATAGGTTTTCTCTGCCCCCTTAGGAAATAAAGTATATTTTTGTGCATTTTTGTGATTTCCCACTTACTGAAATATATTTAAACTCATCTAAATAGTCTTCCGATTACATTTTACTGTTCATTAGCAGTGCACATATCTTAGCATGTTCCCAACTCAAGGTATCCATAATATAAACAATTGAAATCACTCACTTTATAGTACCATTATCTATAAACTCTTAACTACATTGTTGATATATCCATAATATCAAAAATATTTTCTGTGAGACCAAATTTGAACATAGAAAGTTGAATTTTTGTTCCAAATTTGTGTAATTATTCTTAACACTGCATATTTGTGTAATCAGAGTTCTTAACATGTTTTGTCCTATTCTCTAGATAATTCCCTTTAACCATTCTTATAATGTGACATCTGGAAATATAGTCTAATCATTTTATGTTTTTCTCTAAACTGTTTAATTCCACCCTTTTATGTGAAAGAACTTTTTATAGTTGTTTTTCAATCTGCATGAGTGATTTTATTGCCTCTTTCTCTACTGCCCCATTCAGCAACTATAGTCATGACTTCATTAAGTGATTTTTATACAGACATAATTTCTCTGTGGTCTTTTTGATGATCTCTAATTATTTGTTGATATGTAAATACTTACATTCTTTCCCCTTGGTTTTAAGGATTATTTGCGTGCTATGGTTCATATAATCCCTTTCATTACACTTCCGACAGTTGAGAAAAAGGTTTGTCTAATCAGTGTTGTGTCTGAAATTATCTTTACATTGCATTTTCATATTTTATTCCATCATTTTCATTTTAGAATAGAGTTTTGGATAACAAAATGGCAAAAGTTTAGATATCAGATTCACTATTTTCAAGTGTAGTAATCTTTTGTTTTCGAAATTTCTGAGTTGGTTAGGCATTTGGGAAATCTGTTTGTTTTATAGCAGAACATAGGCAAAACTCTACAGTTTCAATCTGGTCTCTTTACTGTCTTTTCCACAGTGTCAGAATTCAAGGAATTTTCTCAGTATATCAGTGTGAGTACATGGTATAGCTTTTTATTTAAAAATAGGGTTGTTTAAGTCTCTGTGTTGCAACCTTTAAGAATATACAATTGAAAGAATATATATTAGAAAGTCAAGCAAATGAAGTGATCTTGGTCAATAAACTGTTTTTTCTAGTACAAATGTGATGCAACTCTTTCTTACATTCCAAGGTATTAGTACCTCTAAAAGCAATGTTCTTTGAAAAGTCTTTCTGAAAATTGACCAAAACTAAAATGTGGGAGATAAGGAAGTGCGATGTATTTTCAAGATGGTATCTATCAGTGCAGTATAACAAATTTCTTCCCAAAGTTCTTTGCATTTTACAAAGCCTTTTCACCTCATGCATCTGAGAAGACAGTGTTACAGTTATACTTTTAGAGGGGCAGGTTATCACATTGGAGAATGAAGAGAAAATCCACTCTATCTTTTTCCTTCAACTAAAGGAGAAGGACTGAGGCAGAAGAGGTGAAACTAGATTTTTCAGGTGTTACACCAAACAGCTTGATTAAGAAACACCAGTAGAGTGTGCCATGGTCCTCAAATAGAAGTAAGCATACCGTATTTACTTCTAGATTGTAAGTATGATGGGTAAAGATCTTTTTCTTGGCTACTTGTTTCAAAGAGGTTTGTATCTTTTCAAGCAGAAAATCATCCATATGTGTCACTTTTATTAATCAAAAGACGACCAGAAAAAATAACTAGCAACCTAATGGGAAACAAGGCTTATTACATGAATCAAAAGGGAAGACTAAGGGAAAGATTAGCCCCTTCCTGCTGATTGTGGGAGTGGGTTTCACTTTTACTAGTGTGTGTGTGTGTGTGTGTGTGTGTGTGTGTGTGTGTGTGTGTGTGTGTGTGTGTGTGTGTGTGTGTGTGTGTATGTGTGTGTATTTGTGTAGGTGACAGGCCTTGAATTTAGGACCTGGGCACTGTCCTTAAGCTTTTGTGCTCAAGTCTAGTGTTTTAACACTTGAGCCACAACAGCACTTCTGGCTCTTTTTTTGTGTGTGTGGGTTAACTGGAGGGCAGAATCTCATGGAATTTCTTGCCCAAACTAACTTTGAGCTATGATCCTCAGATCTCGACTTAATAAGTAGTAGGCATGATATACTGGTGCCCAGAGGTGTTCTTCCATTTTAAGGCATTAATGATTTATGCCAGGAAAGATGTCTTATCCTGTGTCACTTTTTACTTTCAGTCCTCATGAATTTGCTGTGGAATTAATTCAACTTTTCATTGTTTCTTGGTATTTTTATTTTGTCAATAAAATTTTTGT